>NW_027592213.1:0-60537 GCF_964213995.1 Mustelus asterias
GGTCCGGCGTGGCGGTCGGAACCAAGGTCCGGGGTGGCGGTCGGAACCAAGGTCCGGGGTGGCGGTCGGAAGTCAGGTCCGGGGTGGCGGTCGTAACCAAGGTCCAGGGTGGTGGTCGGAACCAAGGTCCGAGGTTGCGGTCAGAACCAAGGTCCGGGGTGGCGGTCGGAACCAAGGTCCGGCGTAGCGGGCGGAACCAAGGTCCGGGGTGGCGGTCGGAAGCGAGGTCCGGGGTGGCGGTCGGAAGCAAGGTCCGGGGTGGCGGTTGGAACCAAGGACCGGGGTGGCGGTCGGAACCACGTTCCGGGGTGGCGGTCGGAAGCAGGGTCCGGGGTGGCGGTCGGAACCAAGGTCCTGGGTGGCAGTCGGAACCAAGGTCCGGGGTGGCGGTCGGAACCAATGTCCGGGATGGCGGTCGGATCCAATGTCCGAGCTGGCGGTCGGAACCAAGGTCCGGGTTGGCGGTCGGAACCAAGGTGCGGGGTGGCAGTCGGAACCAAGGTCCGGTGTGGTGGTCGGAACCAAGGTCCGGGGTGGCGGTCGGAACCAATGTCCGGGGTGGCGATCGGAACCAAGGTCCGGTGTGGCGGTCGGAATGAAGGTCCGGGGTCGCGGTCGGAACCAAGGTCCGGGGTGGCGTTCGGAACCAAGGTCCGGGGTGGCGGTCGGAACCAATTTCCGTGGTGGCGGTCGGAACCAATGTCCGGGGTGGTGGTCGGAACCAAGGTCCGGGGTGGCGGTCGGAACCAAGGTCCGGGGTGGCGGTCGGAACCAAGGTCCGAGGTGGCGGTCGGAACCAAGGTCCGGCGTGGCGGTCGGAACCAAGGTCCGGGGTGGCGGTCGGAAGGAAGGTCCGGGGTGGCGGTTGAAACCAAGGACCGGGGTGGCGGTCGGAACCACGTTCCGGGGTGGCGGTCGGAAGCAAGTTCCGGGGTGGCGGTCGGAACCAAGGTCCGGTGGGGCGGACGGAACCAAGGTCCGGGGTGGCGTTCTGAACCAAGGTCCGGGGTGGCGGTTGGAACCAAGGACCGGGGTGGCGGTCGAAACCACGTTCCGGGGTGGGGGTCGGAACCTAGGTCCGGGATGGCGGTTGGAACCAAGGACCGGGGTGGCGGTCGGAACCACGTTCCGGGGTGGTGGTCGGAACTATGGTGCCGTTTGGCGGTCGAAACAAAGGTCCGGGGACGTGGGCGGAACCATGGTCCGGGGTGGCGGTCGGAACCAAGGTCCGAGGTGGCGGTCGGAACCAAGGTCCGGGGTGGCGGTCGGAACCAAGGTCCGGTGTGGCGGTCGGAACCAAGGTCCGGGGTGGCGGTCGGAACCAAGGTCCGGGGTGGCGGTTGGAACCAAGGACCGGGGTGGCGGTCGGTACCACGTTCCGGGGTGGGGGTCGGAACCTAGGTCCGGGGTGGCGGTCGGAACCAAGGTCCGGGGGGGCGGACGGAACCAAGGTCCGGGGTGGTGTTCTGAACCAAGGTCCGGTTTGGCGGTCCGAACCAAGGTCCGGGGTGGCGGCCGGAACCAAGGTCCGAGGTGGCGGTCGGAACCAATGTCCGGGGTGGCGGTCGGAACCAATGTCCGAGGTGCCGGTCGGAACCAAGGTCCGGGGTGGCGGTCGGAACCAAGGTCCGGGGTGGCGGTCGGAACCAAGGTCCGGGGTGGCGGTCGGAACCAAGGTCCGTGGTGGTGGTCGGAACCAAGGTCCGGGGTGGCGGTCGGAACCAAGGTCCGGGGTGGCGGTCGGAACCAAAGTCCGGTGTGGCGGTCGGAACCAGGTTCCGTGTTGGCGGTCGGAACCAAAGTCCGGGGTGGCGGTCGGAACCACGGTCCGGGGTGGCGGTCGGAACCACGGTCCGGGGTGTCGGTCGGACCAACGTCCGGGGTGGCGGTCGCAACCAAGGTCCGGGGTGGCGGTCGGAACCAAGTTCCGTGGCGGCGGTCGGAACCAAGGTCCGAGGTGGCGGTCGGAACCAAGGTCCGGCGTGGCGGTCGGAACCAAGGTCCGGGGTGGCGGTCGGAAGGAAGGTCCGGGGTGGCGTTTGAAACCAAGGACCGGGGTGGCGGTCGGAACCACGTTCCGGGGTGGCGGTCGGAAGCAAGTTCCGGGGTGGCGGTCGGAACCAAGGTCCGGTGGGGCGGACGGAACCAAGGTCCGGGGTGGCGTTCTGAACCAAGGTCCGGGGTGGCGGTTGGAACCAAGGACCGGGGTGGCGGTCGAAACCACGTTCCGGGGTGGGGGTCGGAACCTAGGTCCGGGATGGCGGTTGGAACCAAGGACCGGGGTGGCGGTCGGAACCACGTTCCGGGGTGGTGGTCGGAACTATGGTGCCGTTTGGCGGTCGAAACAAAGGTCCGGGGACGTGGGCGGAACCATGGTCCGGGGTGGCGGTCGGAACCAAGGTCCGAGGTGGCGGTCGGAACCAAGGTCCGGGGTGGCGGTCGGAACCAAGGTCCGGTGTGGCGGTCGGAACCAAGGTCCGGGGTGGCGGTCGGAACCAAGGTCCGGGGTGGCGGTTGGAACCAAGGACCGGGGTGGCGGTCGGTACCACGTTCCGGGGTGGGGGTCGGAACCTAGGTCCGGGGTGGCGGTCGGAACCAAGGTCCGGGGGGGCGGACGGAACCAAGGTCCGGGGTGGTGTTCTGAACCAAGGTCCGGTTTGGCGGTCCGAACCAAGGTCCGGGGTGGCGGCCGGAACCAAGGTCCGAGGTGGCGGTCGGAACCAATGTCCGGGGTGGCGGTCGGAACCAATGTCCGAGGTGCCGGTCGGAACCAAGGTCCGGGGTGGCGGTCGGAACCAAGGTCCGGGGTGGCGGTCGGAACCAAGGTCCGGGGTGGCGGTCGGAACCAAGGTCCGTGGTGGTGGTCGGAACCAAGGTCCGGGGTGGCGGTCGGAACCAAGGTCCGGGGTGGCGGTCGGAACCAAAGTCCGGTGTGGCGGTCGGAACCAGGTTCCGTGTTGGCGGTCGGATCCAAAGTCCGGGGTGGCGGTCGGAACCACGGTCCGGGGTGGCGGTCGGAACCACGGTCCGGGGTGTCGGTCGGACCAACGTCCGGGGTGGCGGTCGCAACCAAGGTCCGGGGTGGCGGTCGGAACCAAGTTCCGTGGCGGCGGTCGGAACCAATGTCCGGGGTGGCGGTCGGAACCAAGGTCCGGGGTGGCGGTCGGAACCAAGGTCCGGTGTGGCGGTCGGAACCAAGGTCCAGGGTGGCGGTCGGAACCAAGGTCCGGGGTGGCGGTCGGAACCAAGGTCCGGCGTGGCGGTCGGAACCAAGGTCCGGGGTGGCGGTCGGAAACAAGGACCGGGGTTGCGGTCGGAACCATGTTCCGGGTGGCGGTCGGATCAATGTCCAGGGTGGCGGTCAGAACCAACGTCCGGGGTGGCGGTTGGAACCAAGGTCCGGGGTGGCGGTCGGAACCAAGGTCCGAGGTGGCGGTCGGAACCACGTTCCGGGGTGGCGGTCGGAACCAAGGTCCGGGGTGGCGGTCGGAATGAAGGTCCGGGGTCGCGGTCGGAAGCAAGGTCCGGGGTGGCGGTCGGAACCAAGGTCCGGGGTGGCGGTCGGAACCAAGGTCCGGGGTGGCGGTCGGATCCAAGGTCCGGGGTGGCGGTCGGAACCAAGGTCCAGCGTGGCGGTCGGAACCAAGGTCCGGGGTGGCGGTCGGAAGGAAGGTCCGGGGTGGCGGTTGAAACCAAGGACCGGGGTGGCGGTCAGTACCACGTTCCGGGGTGGCGGTCGGAACCACGTTCCGGGGTGGGGGTCGGAACCTAGGTCCGGGGTGGCGGTTGGAACCAAGGACCGGGGTGGCGGTCGGAACCACGTTCCGGGGTGGTGGTCGGAACTGTGGTGCGGGTTGGCGGTCGAAACAAAGGTCCGGGGTCGTGGGCGGAACCATGGTCCGGGGTGGCGCTCGGAACCAAGGTCCGAGGTGGCGGTCGGAAACAAGGTCCGGGGTGGCGGTCGGAACCAAGGTCCGGTGTGCCGGTCGGAACCAAGGTCCGGGGTCGTGGGCGGAACCATGGTCCGGGGTGGCGCTCGGAACCAAGGTCCGAGGTGGCGGTCGGAAACAAGGTCCGGGGTGGCGGTCGGAACCAAGGTCCGGGGTGGCGGTCGGAACCACGGTCCGGGGTGGCGGTCGGAACCACGGTCCGGGGTGTCGGTTGGACCAACGTCCGGGGTGGCGGTCGCAACCAAGGTCCGGGGTGGCGGTCGGAACCAAGTTCCGTGGCGGCGGTCAGAACCAATGTCCGGGGTGGCGGTCGGAACCAAGGTCCGGGGTGGCGGTCGGAACCAAGGTCCGGGGTGGCGGTCGGAACCAAGGTCCAGGGTGGCGGTCGGAACCAAGGTCCGGGGTGGCGGTCGGAACCAAGGTCCGGCGTGGCGGTCGGAACCAAGGTCCGGGGTGGCGGTCGGAACCAAGGTCCGGGGTGGCGGTTGGAACCAAGGACCGGGGTTGCGGTCGGAACCATGTTCCGGGTGGCGGTCGGATCAATGTCCAGGGTGGCGGTCAGAACCAACGTCCGGGGTGGCGGTTGGAACCAAGGTCCGGGGTGGCGGTCGGAACCAAGGTCCGAGGTGGCGGTCGGAACCACGTTCCGGGGTGGCGGTCGGAACCAAGGTCCGGGGTGGCGGTCAGAATGAAGGTCCGGGGTCGCGGTCGGAAGCAAGGTCCGGGGTGGCGGTCGGAACAAAGGTCCGGGGTGGCGGTCGGAACCATGGTCCGGGGTGGCGTTCGGATCCAAGGTCCGGGGTGGCGGTCGGAACCAAGGTCCAGCGTGGCGGTCGGAACCAAGGTCCGGGGTGGCGGTCGGAAGGAAGGTCCGGGGTGGCGGTTGAAACCAAGGACCGGGGTGGCGGTCAGTACCACGTTCCGGGGTGGCGGTCGGAACCACGTTCCGGGGTGGGGGTCGGAACCTAGGTCCGGGGTGGCGGTTGGAACCAAGGACCGGGGTGGCGGTCGGAACCACGTTCCGGGGTGGTGGTCGGAACTGTGGTGCGGGTTGGCGGTCGAAACAAAGGTCCGGGGTCGTGGGCGGAACCATGGTCCGGGGTGGCGCTCGGAACTAAGGTCCGAGGTGGCGGTCGGAAACAAGGTCCGGGGTGGTGTTCTGAACCAAGGTCCGGGGTGGCGGTCCGAACCAAGGTCCGGGGTGGCGGCCGGAACCAAGGTCCGGGGTGGCCGTCGGAACCAATGTCCGGGGTGGCGGTCGGAACCAGTGTCCGAGGTGCCGGTCGCAACCAAGGTCCGGGGTGACGGTCGGAACCAAGGTCCGGGGTGGCGGTCGGAACCAAGGTCCGGGGTGGCAGTCGGAACCAAGGTCCGGGGTGGCGGTCGGAACCAAGGTCCAGGGTGGCGGTCGGAACCAAGGTCCGGGGTGGCGGTCGGAACCAAAGTCCGGTGTGGCGGTCGGAACCAGGTTCCGTGTTGGCGGTCGGAACCAAAGTCCGGGGTGGCGGTCGGAACCACGGACCGGGTTGGCGGTCGGAACCACGGTCTGGGGTGTCGGTCGGACCAAGGTCAGGGGTGGCGGTCGCAACCAAGGTCCGGGGTGGCGGTCGGAACCAAGTTCCGTGGCGGCGGTCGGAACCAATGTCCGGGTTGGCGGTCGGAACCAAGGACCGGGGTGGCGGTCGGAACCACGTTCCGGGCTGGGGGTCGGAACCGAGGTCTTGGATGGCGGTTGGAACCAAGGACCGGGGTGGCGGTCGGATCCACGTTCCGGGGTGGTGGTCGGAACTATGGTGCGGGTTGGCGGTCGAAACAAAGGTCCGGGGACGTGGGCGGAACCATTGTCCGGGGTGGCGGTCGGAACCAAGGTCCGCGGTGGCGGTCGGAACCAAGGTCCAGGGTGGCGGTCGGAACCAAGGTCCGGTGTGGCGGTCGGAACCAAGGTCCGGGGTGGCGGTCGGAACCAAGGTCCGGGGTGGCGGTTGGAACCAAGGACCGGGGTGGCGGTCGGTACCACGTTCCGGGGTGGGGGTCGGAACCTAGGTCCGGGCTGGCGGTCGGAACCAAGGTCCGGGGGGGCGGACGGAAGCAAGGTCCGGGGTGGTGTTCTGAACCAAGGTCCGGGGTGGCGGTCCGAACCAAGGTCCGGGGTGGCGGCCGGAACCAAGGTCCGGGGTGGCGGTCGGAACCAATGTCCGGGGTGGCGGTCGGAACCAGTGTCCGAGGTGCCGGTCGGAACCAAGGTCCGTGGTGGCGATCGGAACCAAGGTCCGGGGTGGCGGTTGGAACCAAGGTCCGGGGTGGCGGTCGGAACCAAGGTCCGGGGTGGCGGTCGGAACCAAGGTCCAGGGTGGCGGTCGGAACCAAGGTCCGGGGTGGCGGTCGGAACCAAAGTCCGGTGTGCCGGTCGGAACCAGGTTCCGTGTTGGCGGTCGGAACCAAAGTCCGGGGTGGCGGTCGGAACCACGGTCCGGGTTGGCGGTCGGAACCACGGTCCGGGGTTTCGGTCGGACCAAGGTCCGGGGTGGCGGTCGCAACCAAGGTCCGGGGTGGCGGTCGGAACCAAGTTCCGTGGCGGCGGTCGGAACCAATGTCCGGGGTGGCGGTCGGAACCAAGGTCCGGGGTGGCGGTCGGAACCAAGGTCCGGGGTGGCCGTCGGAACCAAGGTCCGGGGTGGCGGTCGGAACCAAGGTCCGAAGTGGCGGTCAGAACCAAGGTCTGGGGTGGCGGTCGGAACCAAGGTCCAGCGTGGCGGTCGGAACCAAGGTCTGTGGTGGCGGTCGGATCCAAGGTCCGGGGTGGCGGTCGGAACCAAGGTCCGGGGTGGCGGTCGGAAGTCAGGTCCGGGGTGGCGGTCGTAACCAAGGTCCAGGGTGGTGGTCGGAACCAAGGTCCGAGGTTGCGGTCAGAACCAAGGTCCGGGGTGGCGGTCGGAACCAAGGTCCGGCGTAGCGGTCGGAACCAAGGTCCGGGGTGGCGGTCGGAAGCAAGGTCCGGGGTGGCGGTCGGAAGCAAGGTCCGGGGTGGCGGTTGGAACCAAGGTCCGGGGGGGCGGACGGAACCAAGGTCCGGGGTGGCGTTCTGAACCAAGGTCCGGGGTGGCGGTCCGAAACAAGGTCCGGGGTGGTGATCGGAACCAAGGTCCGGAGTGGCGGTCGTAACCAATGTCCGGTGTGGCGGTCGGAACCAATGTCCGAGGTGGCGGTCGGAACCAAGGTCCGGGGTGGCGGTCGGAACCACGGTCCGGGGTGGTGATCGGAACCAAGGTCCGGGGTGGCGGTCGGAACCAATGTCCGGTGTGGTGGTCGGAACCAATGTCCGAGGTGGCGGTCGGAACCAAGGTCCGGGGTGGCGATCGGAACCAAGGTCCGGTGTGGCGGTCGGAATGAAGGTCCGGGGTCGCGGTCGCAACCACGGTCCGGGGTGGCGGTCGGAACCGAGGTCCGGGGTGGCGGTTGGAACCAATTTCCGTGGTGGCGGTCGGAACCAATGTCCGGGGTGGTGGTCGGAACCAAGGTCCGGGGTGGCGGTCGGAACCAAGGTCCGGGGTGGTGGTCGGATCCAAGGTCCGGGGTGGCGGTCGGAACCAAGGTCCGGCGTGGCGGTCGGAACCAAGGTCCGGGGTGGCGGTCGGAAGGAAGGTCCGGGGTGGCGGTTGAAACCAAGGACCGGGGTGGCGGTCGGAACCACATTCCGGGGTGGCGGTCGGAAGCAAGGTCCGGGGTGGCGGTCGGAACCAAGGTCCGGTGGGGCGGACGGAACCAAGGTCCGGGGTGGCGTTCTGAACCAAGGTCCGGGGTGGCGGTTGGAACCAAGGACCGGGGTGGCGGTCGGAACCACATTCCGGGGTGGGGGTCGGAACCTTAATCCGGGGTGGCGGTTGGAACCAAGGACCGGGGTGGCGGTCGGAACCACGTTCCGGGGTGGTGGTCGGAACTATGGTGCGGGTTGGCGGTCGAAACAAAGGTCCGGGGTCGTGGGCGGAACCATGGTCCGGGGTGGCGGCCGGAACCAAGGTCCGGGGCGGCGGTCGGAACCAATGTCTGGGGTGGCGGTCGGTACCAATGTCCGAGGTGCCGGTCGGAACCAAGGTCCGGGGTGGCGGTCGGAAACAAGGTCCGGGGTGGCGGTCGGAACCAATGTCCGGGGTGGCGGTCGGAACCAAGGTCCGGGGTGGCGGTCGGAACCAAGGTCCGGGGTGGCGGTCGGATCCAAGGTCCGGGGTGGCGGTCGGAACCAA
Source organism: Mustelus asterias (assembly GCF_964213995.1). NCBI lineage: Eukaryota > Metazoa > Chordata > Chondrichthyes > Carcharhiniformes > Triakidae > Mustelus > Mustelus asterias. Next base: position 8,192 of record NW_027592213.1, read on the forward strand.
AGTCCGGTGTGGCGGTCGGAACCAGGTTCCGTGTTGGCGGTCGGAACCAAAGTCCGGGGTGGCGATCGGAACCACGGTCCGGGGTGGCGGTCGGAACCACGGACCGGGGTGTCGGTCGGACCAAGGTCCGGGGTGGCGGTCGCAACCAAGGTCCGGGGTTGGCGGTCGGAACCAAGTTCCGTGGTGGCGGTCGGAACCAATGTCCGGGGTGGCGGTCGGAACCAAGGTCCGGGGTGGCGGTCGGAACCAAGGTCTGGGGTGGCGGTCGGAACCAAGGTCCAGGGTGGCGGTCGGAACCAAGGTCCGGGGTGGCGGTCGGAACCAAGGTCCGGCGTGGCGGTCGGAACCAAGGTCCGGGGTGGCGGTCGGAACCAAGGTCCGGGGTGGCGTTTGGAACCAAAGACCGGGGTTGCGGTCGGAACCACGTTCCGTGTGGCGGTCGGATCAATGTCCAGGGTGGCGGTCAGAACCAACGTCCGGGGTGGCGGTTGGAACCAAGGACCGGGGTGGCGGTCGGAACCAAGGTCCGAGGTGGCGGTCGGAACCACGTTCCGGGGTGGCGGTCGGAACCAAGGTCCGGGGTGGAGGTCGGAATTAAAGTCCGGGGTCGCGGTCGGAACCAAGGTCCGGGGTAGCGGTCGGAACCAAGGTCCGGGGTGGCGGTCGGAACCAAGGTCCGGGGTGCCGGTCGGAACCAATTTCCATGGTGGCGGTCGGAACCAATGTCCGGGGTGGTGGTCGGAACCAAGGTCCGGGGTGGCGGTCGGAACCAAGGTCCGGGGTAGCGGTCGGATCCAAGGTCCGGGGTGGCGGTCGGAACCAAGGTCCGGCGTGGCGGTCGGAACCATGGTCCAGGGTGGCGGTCGGCAGGAAGGTCCGGGGTGGCGGTTGAAACCAAGGACCGTGGTGGCGGTCAGTACCACGTTCCGGGGTGGCGGTCGGAAGCAAGGTCCGGGGTGGCGGTCGCAACCAAGGTCCGGTGGGGCGGACGGAAACAAGGTCCGGGGTGGCGTTCTGAACTAAGGTCCGGGGTGGCGGTTGGAACCAAGGACCGGGGTGGCGGTCGGAACCACGTTCCGGGGTGGGGGTCGGAACCTAGGTCCGGGGTGGCGGTTGGAACCAAGGACCGGGGTGGCGGTCGGAACCATGTTCCGGGGTGGTGGTCGGAACTATGGTGCGGATTGGCGGTCGAAACAAAGGTCCGGGGTCGTGGGCGGAACCATGGTCCGGGGTGGCGATCGGAACGAAGGTCCGAGGTTGCGGTCGGAACCAAGGTCCGGGGTGGCGGTCGGAACCAAGGTCCGGGGGGGCGGACGGAAGCAAGGTCCGGGGTGGTGTTCTGAACCAAGGTCCGGGGTGGCGGTCCGAACCAAGGTCCGGGGTGGCGGCCGGAACCAAGGTCCGGGGTGGCGGTCGGAACCAATGTCCGGGGTGGCGGTCGGAACCAGTGTCCGAGGTGCCGGTCGGAACCAAGGTCCGTGGTGGCGATCGGAACCAAGGTCCGGGGTGGCGGTTGGAACCAAGGTCCGGGGTGGCGGTCGGAACCAAGGTCCGGGGTGGCGGTCGGAACCAAGGTCCAGGGTGGCGGTCGGAACCAAGGTCCGGGGTGGCGGTCGGAACCAAAGTCCGGTGTGCCGGTCGGAACCAGGTTCCGTGTTGGCGGTCGGAACCAAAGTCCGGGGTGGCGGTCGGAACCACGGTCCGGGTTGGCGGTCGGAACCACGGTCCGGGGTTTCGGTCGGACCAAGGTCCGGGGTGGCGGTCGCAACCAAGGTCCGGGGTGGCGGTCGGAACCAAGTTCCGTGGCGGCGGTCGGAACCAATGTCCGGGGTGGCGGTCGGAACCAAGGTCCGGGGTGGCGGTCGGAACCAAGGTCCGGGGTGGCGGTCGGAACCAAGGTCCGGGGTGGCGGTCGGAACCAAGGTCCGAAGTGGCGGTCAGAACCAAGGTCTGGGTTGGCGGTCGGAACCAAGGTCCAGCGTGGCGGTCGGAACCAAGGTCTGGGGTGGCGGTCGGATCCAAGGTCCGGCGTGGCGGTCGGAACCAAGGTCCGGGGTGGCGGTCGGAACCAAGGTCCGGGGTGGCGGTCGGAAGTCAGGTCCGGGGTGGCGGTCGTAACCAAGGTCCAGGGTGGTGGTCGGAACCAAGGTCCGAGGTTGCGGTCAGAACCAAGGTCCGGGGTGGCGGTCGGAACCAAGGTCCGGCGTAGCGGTCGGAACCAAGGTCCGGGGTGGCGGTCGGAAGCAAGGTCCGGGGTGGCGGTCGGAAGCAAGGTCCGGGGTGGCGGTTGGAACCAAGGACCGGGGTGGCGGTCGGAACCACGTTCCGGGGTGGCGGTCGGAAGCAGGGTCCGGGGTGGCGGTCGGAACCAAGGTCCGGGGGGGCGGACGGAACCAAGGTCCGGGGTGGCGTTCTGAACCAAGGTCCGGGGTGGCGGTCCGAAACAAGGTCCGGGGTGGTGATCGGAACCAAGGTCCGGAGTGGCGGTCGTAACCAATGTCCGGTGTGGCGGTCGGAACCAATGTCCGAGGTGGCGGTCGGAACCAAGGTCCGGGGTGGCGGTCGGAACCAAGGTCCGGGGTGGTGATCGGAACCAAGGTCCGGGGTGGCGGTCGGAACCAATGTCCGGTGTGGTGGTCGGAACCAATGTCCGAGGTGGCGGTCGGAACCAAGGTCCGGGGTGGCGATCGGAACCAAGGTCCGGTGTGGCGGTCGGAATGAAGGTCCGGGGTCGCGGTCGCAACCACGGTCCGGGGTGGCGGTCGGAACCGAGGTCCGGGGTGGCGGTTGGAACCAATTTCCGTGGTGGCGGTCGGAACCAATGTCCGGGGTGGTGGTCGGAACCAAGGTCCGGGGTGGCGGTCGGAACCAAGGTCCGGGGTGGTGGTCGGATCCAAGGTCCGGGGTGGCGGTCGGAACCAAGGTCCGGCGTGGCGGTCGGAACCAAGGTCCGGGGTGGCGGTCGGAAGGAAGGTCCGGGGTGGCGGTTGAAACCAAGGACCGGGGTGGCGGTCGGAACCACGTTCCGGGGTGGCGGTCGGAAGCAAGGTCCGGGGTGGCGGTCGGAACCAAGGTCCGGTGGGGCGGACGGAACCAAGGTCCGGGGTGGCGTTCTGAACCAAGGTCCGGGGTGGCGGTTGGAACCAAGGACCGGGGTGGCGGTCGGAACCACATTCCGGGGTGGGGGTCGGAACCTTAGTCCGGGGTGGCGGTTGGAACCAAGGACCGGGGTGGCGGTCGGAACCACGTTCCGGGGTGGTGGTCGGAACTATGGTGCGGGTTGGCGGTCGAAACAAAGGTCCGGGGTCGTGGGCGGAACCATGGTCCGGGGTGGCGGCCGGAACCAAGGTCCGGGGCGGCGGTCGGAACCAATGTCTGGGGTGGCGGTCGGTACCAATGTCCGAGGTGCCGGTCGGAACCAAGGTCCGGGGTGGCGGGCGGAAACAAGGTCCGGGGTGGCGGTCGGAACCAATGTCCGGGGTGGCGGTCGGAACCAAGGTCCGGGGTGGCGGTTGGAACCAAGGTCCGGGGTGGCGGTCGGATCCAAGGTCCGGGGTGGCGGTCGGAACCAAAGTCCGGTGTGGCGGTCGGAACCAGGTTCCGTGTTGGCGGTCGGAACCAAAGTCCGGGGTGGCGATCGGAACCACGGTCCGGGGTGGCGGTCGGAACCACGGACCGGGGTGTCGGTCGGACCAAGGTCCGGGGTGGCGGTCGCAACCAAGGTCCGGGGTTGGCGGTCGGAACCAAGTTCCGTGGTGGCGGTCGGAACCAATGTCCGGGGTGGCGGTCGGAACCAAGGTCCGGGGTGGCGGTCGGAACCAAGGTCTGGGGTGGCGGTCGGAACCAAGGTCCAGGGTGGCGGTCGGAACCAAGGTCCGGGGTGGCGGTCGGAACCAAGGTCCGGCGTGGCGGTCGGAACCAAGGTCCGGGGTGGCGGTCGGAACCAAGGTCCGGGGTGGCGGTTGGAACCAAAGACCGGGGTTGCCGTCGGAACCACGTTCCGTGTGGCGGTCGGATCAATGTCCAGGGTGGCGGTCAGAACCAACGTCCGGGGTGGCGGTTGGAACCAAGGACCGGGGTGGCGGTCGGAACCAAGGTCCGAGGTGGCGGTCGGAACCACGTTCCGGGGTGGCGGTCGGAACCAAGGTCCGGGGTGGAGGTCGGAATTAAAGTCCGGGGTCGCGGTCGGAACCAAGGTCCGGGGTGGCGGTCGGAACCAAGGTCCGTGGTGCCGGTCGGAACCAATTTCCATGGTGGCGGTCGGAACCAATGTCCGGGGTGGTGGTCGGAACCAAGGTCCGGGGTGGCGGTCGGAACCAAGGTCCGGGGTAGCGGTCGGATCCAAGGTCCGGGGTGGCGGTCGGAACCAAGGTCCGGCGTGGCGGTCGGAACCATGGTCCAGGGTGGCGGTCGGAAGGAAGGTCCGGGGTGGCGGTTGAAACCAAGGACCGTGGTGGCGGTCAGTACCACGTTCCGGGGTGGCGGTCGGAAGCAAGGTCCGGGGTGGCGGTCGCAACCAAGGTCCGGTGGGGCGGACGGAAACAAGGTCCGGGGTGGCGTTCTGAACTAAGGTCCGGGGTGGCGGTTGGAACCAAGGACCGGGGTGGCGGTCGGAACCACGTTCCGGGGTGGGGGTCGGAACCTAGGTCCGGGGTGGCGGTTGGAACCAAGGACCGGGGTGGCGGTCGGAACCATGTTCCGGGGTGGTGGTCGGAACTATGGTGCGGATTGGCGTTCGAAACAAAGGTCCGGGGTCGTGGGCGGAACCATGGTCCGGGGTGGCGATCGGAACGAAGGTCCGAGGTTGCGGTCGGAACCAAGGTCCGGGGTGGCGGTCGGAACCAAGGTCCGGTGTGGCGGTCGGAACCAAGGTCCGGGGTGGCGGTCGGAACCACGTTCCGGGGTGGGGGTCGGAACCTAGGTCCAGGGTGGCGGTCGGAACGAAGGTCCGGGGGGGCGGACGGAACCAAGGTCCGGGGTGGTGTTCTAAACCAAGGTCCAGGGTGGCGGTCCGAACCAAGGTCCGGGGTGGCGGTCGGAACCAAGGTCTGGGGTGGCGGTCGGAACCAATGTCCGGGGTGGCGGTCGGAACTAAGGTCCGGTGTGGCGGTCGGAACCAAGGTCCGGGGTGGCGGTCGGAACCAAGGTCCGGGGTGGCGGTCGGAACCAAGGTCCGGGGTGGCGGTCGGAACCAAGGTCCGGGGTGGCGGTCGGAACCAAAGTCCGGTGTGGCGGTCGGAACCAGGTTCCGTGTTGGCGGTCGGAACCAAAGTCCGGGGTGGCGGTCGGAACCACGGTTCGGGGTGGCGGTCGGAACCAAGGTCCAGGGTGGCGGTCGGAACCAAGGTCCGGGTTGGCGGTCGGAACCAAGGTCCGGGGTGGCGGTCGGAACGAAGGTCCGGCGTGGCGGTCGGAACCATGGTCCAGGGTGGCGGTCGGAAGGAAGGTCCGGGGTGGCGGTTGAAACCAAGGACCGTGGTGGCGGTCAGTACCACGTTCCGGGGTGGCGGTCGGAAGCAAGGTCCGGGGTGGCGGTTGGAACCACCGTCCGGGGTGTCGGTCGGACCAAGGTCCGGGGTGGCGGTCGCAACCAAGGTCCGGGGTGGCGGTCGGAACCAAGTTCCGTGGTGGCGGTCGGAACCAATGTCCGGGGTGGCGGTCGGAACCAAGGTCCGGGGTGGCGGTCGGAACCAAGGTCTGGGGTGGCGGTCGGAACCAAGGTCCAGGGTGGCGGTCGGAACCAAGGTCCGGGGTGGCGGTCGGAACCAAGGTCCGGGGTGCCGGTTGGAACCAAGGTCCGGGGTGGCGGTTGGAACCAAGGACCGGGGTTGCGGTCGGAACCACGTTCCGGGTGGCGGTCGGATCAATGTCCAGGGTGGCGGTCAGAACCAACGTCCGGGGTGGCGGTTGGAACCAAGGTCCGGGGTGGCGGTCGGAACCAAGGTCCGAGGTGGCGGTCGGAACCACGTTCCGGGGTGGCGGTCGGAACCAAGGTCCGGGGTGGAGGTCGGAATTAAAGTCCGGGGTCGCGGTCGGAACCAAGGTCCGGGGTGGCGGTCGGAACCAAGGTCCGGGGTGCCGGTCGGAACCAATTTCCATGGTGGCGGTCGGAACCAATGTCCGGGGTGGTGGTCGGAACCAAGGTCCGGGGTGGCGGTCGGAACCAAGGTCCGGGGTGGCGGTCGGAAGTCAGGTCCGGGGTGGCGGTCGGAACGAAGGTCCAGGGTGGTGGTCAGAACCAAGGTCCGAGGTGGCGGTCAGAACCAAGGTCCGGGGTGGCGGTCGGAAACAAGGTCCGGCGTGGCGGTCGGAACCAAGGTCCGGGGTGGCGGTCGGAAGCAAGGTCCGGGGTGGCGGTTGGAACCAAGGACCGGGGTGGCGGTCGGAACCACGTTCCGGGGTGGCGGTTGGAAGCAAGGTCCGGGGTGGCGGTCGGAACCAAGGTCCGGGGGGGCGGACGGAACCAAGGTCCGGGGTGGCGTTCTGAACCAAGGTCCGGGGTGGCGGTCCGAAACAAGGTCCGGGGTGGTGATCGGAACCAAGGTCCGGAGTGGCGGTCGGAACCAATGTCCGGTGTGGCGGTCGGAACCAATGTCCGGTGTGGCGGTCGGAACCAATGTCCGAGGTGGCGGTCGGAACCAAGGTCCGGGGTGGCGGTCGGAACCAAGGTCCGGGGTGGTGATCGGAACCAAGGTCCGGGGTGGCGGTCGGAACCAATGTCCGGTGTGGTGGTCGGAACCAATGTCCGAGGTGGCGGTCGGAACCAAGGTCCGGGGTGGCGATCGGAACCAAGGTCCGGTGTGGCGGTCGGAATGAAGGTCCGGGGTCGCGGTCGGAACCACGGTCCGGGGTGGCGGTCGGAACCGAGGTCCGGGGTGGCGGTTGGAACCAATTTCCGTGGTGGCGGTCGGAACCAATGTCCGGGGTGGTGGTCGGAACCAAGGTCCGGGGTGGCGGTCGGAACCAAGGTCCGGGGTGGTGGTCGGATCCAAGGTCCGGGGTGGCGGTCGGAACCAAGGTCCGGCGTGGCGGTCGGAACCAAGGTCCGGGGTGGCGGTCGGAAGGAAGGTCCGGGGTGGCGGTTGAAACCAAGGACCGGGGTGGCGGTCGGAACCACGTTCCGGGGTGGCGGTCGGAAGCAAGGTCCGGGGTGGCGGTCGGAACCAAGGTCCGGTGGGGCGGACGGAACCAAGGTCCGGGGTGACGTTCTGAACCAAGGTCCGGGGTGGCGGTTGGAACCAAGGACCGGGGTGGCGGTCGGAACCACATTCCGGGGTCGGGGTCGGAACCTTGGTCCGGGGTGTCGGTTGGAACCAAGGACCGGGGTGGCGGTCGGAACCACGTTCCGGGGTGGTGGTCGGAACTATGGTGCGGGTTGGCGGTCGAAACAAAGGTCCGGGGTCGTGGGCGGAACCATGGTCCGGGGTGGCGGCCGGAACCAAGGTCCGGGGTGGCGGTCGGAACCAATGTCTGGGGTGGCAGTCGGTACCAAGGTCCGGGGTGGCGGTCGGAACCAAGTTCCGTGGTGGCGGTCGGAACCAATGTCCGGGGTGGCGGTCGGAACCAAAGTCCGGGGTGGCGGTCGGAACCAAGGTCTGGGGTGGCGGTCGGAACCAAGGTCCAGGGTGGAGGTCGGAACCAAGCTCCGGGGTGGCGGTCGGAACCAAGGTCCGGCGTGGCGGTCGGAACCAAGGTCCGGGGTGGCGGTCGGAACCAAGGTCCGGGTTGGCGGTTGGAACCAAGGACCGGGGTTGCGGTCGGAACCACGTTCCGGGTGGCGGTCGGATCAATGTCCAGGGTGGCGGTCAGAACCAACGTCCGGGGTGGCGGTTGGAACCAAGGACCGGGGTGGCGGTCGGAACCAAGGTCCGAGGTGGCGGTCGGAACCACGTTCCGGGGTGGCGGTCGGAACCAAGGTCCGGGGTGGAGGTCGGCATTAAAGTCCGGGGTCGCGGTCGGAACCAAGGTCCGGGGTGGCGGTCGGAACCAAGGTCCGGGGTGCCGGTCGGAACCAATTTCCATGGTGGCGGTCGGAACCAATGTCCGGGGTGGTGGTCGGAACCAAGGTCCGGGGTGGCGGTCGGAACCAAGGTCCGGGGTAGCGGACGGATCCAAGGTCCGGGGTGGCGGTCGGAACCAAGGTCCGGCGTGGCGGTCGGAACCATGGTCCAGGGTGGCGGTCGGAAGGAAGGTCCGGGGTGGCGGTTGAAACCAAGGACCGTGGTGGCGGTCAGTACCACGTTCCGGGGTGGCGGTCGGAAGCAAGGTCCGGGGTGGCGGTCGCAACCAAGGTCCGGTGGGGCGGACGGAAACAAGGTCCGGGGTGGCGTTCTGAACTAAGGTCCGGGGTGGCGGTTGGAACCAATTACCGGGGTGGCGGTCGGAACCACGTTCCGGGGTCGGGGACGGAACCTAGGTCCGGGGTGGCGGTTGGAACCAAGGACCGGGGTGGCGGTCGGAACCATGTTCCGGGGTGGTGGTCGGAACTATGGTGCGGATTGGCGGTCGAAACAAAGGTCCGGGGTCGTGGGCGGAACCATGGTCCGGGGTGGCGATCGGAACGAAGGTCCGAGGTTGCGGTCGGAACCAAGGTCCGGGGTGGCGGTCGGAACCAAGGTCCGGTGTGGCGGTCGGAACCAAGGTCCGGGGTGGCGGTCGGAACCAAGGTCCGGGGTGGCGGTTGGAACCAAGGACCGGGGTGGCGGTCGGAACCACGTTCCGGGGTGGGGGTCGGAACCTAGGTCCAGGGTGGCGGTCGGAACCAAGGTCCGGGGGGGGGAACGGAACCAAGGTCCGGGGTGGTGTTCTAAACCAAGGTCCAGGGTGGTGGTCCGAACCAAGGTCCGGGGTGGCGGTCGGAACCAAGGTCCGGGGTGGCGGTCGGAACCAATGTCCGGGGTGGCGGTCGGAACTAAGGTCCGGTGTGGCGGTCGGAACCAAGGTCCGGGGTGGCGGTCGGAACCAAGGTCCGGGGTGGCGGTCGGAACCAAGGTCCGGGGTGGCGGTCGGAACCAAGGTCCGGGGTGGCGGTCGGAACCAAAGTCCGGTGTGGCGGTCGGAACCAGGTTCCGTGTTGGCGGTCGGAACCAAAGTCCGGGGTGGCGGTCGGAACCACGGTTCGGGGTGGCGGTCGGAACCAAGGTCCAGGGTGGCGGTCGGAACCAAGGTCCGGGCTGGCGGTCGGAACCAAGGTCCGGGGTGGCGGTCGGAACCAAGGTCCGGCGTGGCGGTCGGAACCATGGTCCAGGGTGGCGGTCGGAAGGAAGGTCCGGGGTGGCGGTTGAAACCAAGGACCGTGGTGGCGGTCAGTACCACGTTCCGGGGTGGCGGTCGGAAGCAAGGTCCGGGGTGGCGGTCGGAACCAAGGTCCGGTGGGGCGGACGGAAAGAAGGTCCGGGGTGGCGTTCTGAACCAAGGTCCGGGGTGGCGGTTGGAACCAAGGACCGGGGTGGCGGTCGGAACCACGTTCCGGGGTGGGGGTCGGAACCTAGGTCCGGGGTGGCGGTTGGAACCAAGGACCGGGGTGGCGGTCGGAACCATGTTCCGGGGTGGTGGTCGGAACTATGGTGCGGATTGGCGGTCGAAACAAAGGTCCGGGGTCGTGGGCGGAACCATGGTCCGGGGTGGCGATCGGAACGAAGGTCCGAGGTTGCGGTCGGAACCAAGGTCCGGGGTGGCGGTCGGAACCAAGGTCCGAGGTGGCGGTCGGAACCAAGGTCCGGGGTGGCGGTCGGAACCAAGGTCCGGGGTGGCGGTTGGAACCAAGGACCGGGGTGGCGGTCGGAACCACGTTCCGGGGTGGGGGTCGGAACCTAGGTCCAGGGTGGCGGTCGGAACCAAGGTCCGGGGGGGCGGACGGAACCAAGGTCCGGGGTGGTGTTCTAAACCAAGGTCCAGGGTGGCGCTCCGAACCAAGGTCCGGGGTGGCGGTCGGAACCAAGGTCCGGGGTGGCGGTCGGAACCAATGTCCGGGGTGGCGGTCGGAACTAAGGTCCGGTGTGGCGGTCGGAACCAAGGTCCGGGGTGGCGGTCGGAACCAAGGTCCGGGGTGGCGGTCGGAACCAAGGTCCGGGGTGGCGGTCGGAACCAAGGTCCGGGGTGGCGGTCGGAACCAAAGTCCGGTTTGGCGGTCGGAACCAGGTTCCGTGTTGGCGGTCGGAACCAAAGTCCGGGGTGGCGGTCGGAACCACGGTTCGGGGTGGCGGTCGGAACCAAGGTCCAGGGTGGCGGTCGGAACCAAGGTCCGGGTTGGCGGTCGGAACCAAGGTCCGGGGTGGCGGTTGGAACCAAGGACGGGGGTTGCGGTCGGAACCACGTTCCGGGTGGCGGTCGGATCAATGTCCAGGGTGGCGGTCAGAACCAACGTCCGGGGTGGCGGTTGGAACCAAGGTCCGGGGTGGCGGTCGGAACCAAGGTCCGAGGTGGCGGTCGGAACCACGTTCCGGGGTGGCGGTCGGAACCAAGGTCCGGGGTGGCGGTCGGAACCAAGGTCCGGGGGGGCGTTTGGAACCAAGGTCCGGGGTGGCGTTCGGAAACAATGTCAGGTGTGACGTTCGAACCGCCTTCCGGTGTGGCGGTCGGAACCAAGGTCCGGGGTGGCGGTCGGAACCAAGGTCCGGGGTGACAGTCAGAACTAAGGTCCAAGGTGGCGGTCGGAACCTGGGTCCGGGGTGGCGATCGGAACAATCCGGGTTGGCGGTCGGAACCAAGGTCCGGGGTGGAGGTCGGAACCAAGGTCCGGGGGGGCGGTCGGAACCAACGTCCGGGGTGGCAGTCGGAACCAAGGTGCGGGGAGGCGGTCGGAACCAAGGCCCGGGCTGGCAGTCGGAACCAAGGTCCGGAGAGGAGGGCGGAATCATGGTCCGGGGGTGCAGTCGGAACCAAGGTCCGGGCTCGCGTTCGGACCCAAGGTCCGGGGTGGCGGTCGGAACAATGGTCCGGGGTGGCAGTCGGAACCAAGGTCCGGGGTGGCAGTCGGAAACAAGGTCCGGCGTGGCGGCCGGAACCAAGGTCCGGGGTGGCGGTCGGAACCATGGTCCGGGGTGGCGGTCGGAACCTAGGACCGGCGTGGCGGTCGGAACCACGTTCCGGGGTGGCGGTCGGATCCAATGTCCAGGGTGGCGGTCGGAACCAAGGTCCGGGGTGGCTGTTGGAACCAAGGTCCGGGGTGGCGGTCGGAACCAAGGTCCGGCGTGGCGGTCGGAACCAAGTTCCGGGAGGGCGGACGGAAACAAGGTCCGGGGTGGCGTTCTGAACCAAGGACCGGGGTGGCGGTCGGAACCAATGTCCAGGGTGGCGGTCGGAACCAAGGTCCGGGGTGGCGGTCGGAACCAAAGTCCGGTGTGGCGGTCAGAACCAGGTTCCGTGTTGGCAGTCGGAACCAAAGTCCGGGGTGGCGGTCGGAACCACGGTCCGGGGTGGCGGTCGGAACCAAGGTCCGGGGTGTCGGTCGGAACCAGGTTCCGTGTTGGCGGTCGGAACCAAAGTCCGGGGTGGCGGTCGGAACCAAGGTCCAGGGTGGCGGTCGGAACCAAGGTCCGGGGTGGCGGTCGGAACCAAGGTCCGGGGTGGCGGTTGGAACCAAGGACCGGGGTTGCGGTCGGAACCACGTTCCGGGTGGCGGTCGGATCAATGTCCAGGGTGGCGGTCAGAACCAACGTCCGGGGTGGCGGTTGAAACCAAGGTCCGGGGTGGCGGTCGGAACCAAGGTCCGAGGTGGCGGTCGGAACCACGTTCCGGGGTGGCGGTCGGAACCAAGGTCCGGGGTGGCGGTCGGAACCAAGGTCCGGGGGGGCGTTTGGAACCAAGGTCAGGGGTGGCGTTCGGAAACAATGTCAGGTGTGGCGTTCGAACCACCTTCCGGTGTGGCGGTCGGAACCAAGGTCCGGGGTGGCGGTCGGAACCAAGGTCCGGGGTGACAGTCAGAACTAAGGTCCAAGGTGGCGGTCGGAACCTGGGTCCGGGGTGGCGATCGGAACCAATCCGTGTTGGCGGTCGGAACCAAGGTCCGGGGTGGAGGTCGGAACCAAGGTCCGGGGGGGCGGTCGGAACCAAAGTCCGGGGTGGCAGTCGGAACAAAGGTGCGGGGAGGCGGTCGGAACCAAGGCCCGGGCTGGCAGTCGGAACCAAGGTCCGGAGGGGAGGGCGGAACCATGGTCCGGGGGTGCAGTCGGAACCAAGGTCCGGGCTCGCGTTCGGACCCAAGGTCCGGGGTGGCGGTCGGAACTATGGCCCGGGGTGGCAGTCGGAACCAAGGTCCGGGGTGGCAGTCGGAAACAAGGTCCGGCGTGGCGGTCGGAACCAAGGTCCGGGGTGGCGGTCGGAACCAAGGTCCGGGGTGGCGGTCGGAACCTAGGACCGGCGTGGCGGTCGGAACCACGTTCCGGGGTGGCGGTCGGATCCAATGTCCAGGGTGGCGGTCGGAACCAAGGTCCGGGGTGGCTGTTGGAACCAAGGTCCGGGGTGGCGGTCGGAACCAAGGTCCGGCGTGGCGGTCGGAACCAAGTTCCGGGGGGGCGGACGGAAACAAGGTCCGGGGTGGCGTTCTGAACCAAGGACCGGGGTGGCGGTCGGAACCAATGTCCAGGGTGGCGGTCGGAACCAAGGTCCGGGGTGGCGGTCGGAACCAAAGTCCGGTGTTGCGGTCAGAACCAGGTTCCGTGTTGGCAGTCGGAACCAATGTCCGGGGTGGCGGTCGGAACCACGGTCCGGGATGGCGGTCGGAACCAAGGTCCGGGGTGTCAGTCGGACCAAGGTCCGGGGTGGCGGTCGCAACCAAGGTCCGGGGTGGCGGTCGGAACCAAGTTCCATGGTGGCGGTCGGAACCAATGTCCGGGGTGGCGGTCGGAACCAAGGTCCGGGGTGGCGGTCGGAACCAAGGTCCGGGGTGGCGGTTGGAACCAAGGACCGGGGTTGCGGTCGGAACCACGTTCCGGGGTGGCGGTCGGATCAATGTCCAGGGTGGCGGTCAGAACCAACGTCCGGGGTGGCGGTTGGAACCAAGGTCCGGGTGGCGGTCGGAACCAAGGTCCGAGGTGGCGGTCGGAACCACGTTCCGGGGCGGCGGTCGGAACCAAGGTCCGGGGTGGCGGTCGGAACCAAGGTCCGGGGGGCGTTCGGAACCAAAGTCCGGGGTGGCGGTCGGAAACAATGTCAGGTGTGGCGTTCGAACCACCTTCCGGTGTGGCGGTCGGAACCAAGGTCCGGGGTGACAGTCAGAACTAAGATCCAAGGTGGCGGTCGGAACCTGGGTCCGGGGTGGCGGTGGGAACCACATTCTGGGGTGGCGGTCGGAACCAAGGTCCGGGGTGGCGGTCAGAAGAAAGGTCCATGGTGGCGATCGGAAGCAAGGTCCGGGGTGGCGGTTGGAACCAAGGACCGGGGTGGCGGTCGGAACCACGTTCCGGGGTGGCGGTCGGAAGCAGGGTCCGGGGTGGCGGTCGGAACCAAGGTCCGGGGTGGCAGTCGGAACCAAGGTCCGGGGTGGCGGTCGGAACCAATGTCCGGGATGGCGGTCGGAACCAATGTCCGAGGTGGCGGTCGGAACCAAGGTCCGGGTTGCCGGTCGGAACCAAGGTCCGGGGTGGCAGTCGGAACCAAGGTCCGGTGTGGTGGTCGGAACCAAGGTCCGGGGTGGCGGTCGGAAACAAAGTCCGGGTTGGCGGTCGGAACCAAGGTCCGGTGTGGCGGTCGGAATGAAGGTCCGGGGTCTCGTTCGGAACCAAGGTCCGGGGTGGCGTTCGGAACCAAGGTCCGGGGTCGCGGTCGGAACCAATTTCCGTGGTGGCGGTCGGAACCAATGTCCGGGGAGGTGGTCGGAACCAAGGTCCGGGGTGGCGGTCGGAACCAAGGTCCGGGGTGGTGGTTGGAACCAAGGTCCGGGGTGGCGGTCGGAACCAAGGTCCGGCGTGGCGGTCGGAACCAAGGTCCGGGGTGGCGGTCGGAAGGAAGGTCCGGGGTGGCGGTTGAATCCAAGGACCGGGGTGGCGGTCGGAACCACGTTCCGGGGTGGCGGTCGGAAGCAAGTTCCGGGGTGGCGGTCGGAACCAAGGTCCGGAGTGGCGGTTGGAACCAAGGACCGGGGTGGCGGTCGGAACCACGTTCCGGGGTGGGGGTCGGAACCTAGGTCCGGGATGGCGGTTGGAACCAAGGACCGGGGTGGCGGTCGGATCCACGTTCCGGGGTGGTGGTCGGAACTATGGTGCGGGTTGGCGGTCGAAACAAAGGTCCGGGGACGTGGGCGGAACCATGGTCCTGGGTGGCGGTCGGAACCAAGGTCCGCGGTGGCGGTCGGAACCAAGGTGCGGGGTGGCGGTCGGAACCAAGGTCCGGTGTGGCGGTCGGAACGAAGGACCGGGGTGGCGGTCGGAACCAAGGTCCGGGGTGGCGGTTGGAACCAAGGACCGGGGTGGCGGTCGGTACCACGTTCCGGGGTGGGGGTCGGAACATAGGTCCGGGGTGGCGGTCGGAACCAAGGTCCGGGGGGGCGGACGGAACCAAGGTCCGGGGTGGTGTTCTGAACCAAGGTCCGGGGTGGCGGTCCGAACCAAGGTCCGGGGTGGCGGCCGGAACCAAGGTCCGGGGTGGCGGTCGGAACCAATGTCCGGGGTGGCGGTCGGAACCAGTGTCCGAGGTGCCGGTCGGAACCAAGGTCCGGGGTGGCGGTCGGAACCAAGGTCCGGGGTGGCGGTCGGAACCAAGGTCCGGGGTGGCGGTCGGAACCAAGGTCCGGGGTGGCGGTCGGAACCTAGGTCCAGGGTGGCGGTCGGAACCAAGGTCCGGGGTGGCGGTCGGAACCAAAGTCCGGTGTGGCGGTCGGAACCAGGTTCCGTGTTGGCGGTCGGAACCAAAGTCCGGGGTGGCGGTCGGAACCACGGACCGGGTTGGCGGTCGGAACCACAGTCTGGGGTGTCGGTCGGACCAAGGTCAGGGGTGGCGGTCGCAACCAAGGTCCGGGGTGGCGGTCGGAACCAAGTTCCGTGGCGGCGGACGGAACCAAGGTCCGGGGTGGTGTTCTGAACCAAGGTCCGGGGTGGCGGTCCGAACCAAGGTCCGGGGTGGCGGTCGGAACCAAGGTCCGGCGTGGCGGTCGGAACCAAGGTCCGGGGTGGCGGTCGGAACCAAGGTCCGGGGTGGCGGTCGGAAGTCAGGTCCGGGGTGGCGGTCGTAACCAAGGTCCAGGGTGGTGGTCGGAACCAAGGTCCGAGGTGGCGGTCAGAACCAAGGTCCGGGGTGGCGGTCGGAACCAAGGTCCGGCGTAGCGGTCGGAACCAAGGTCCGGGGTGGCGGTCGGAAGCAAGGTCCGGGGTGGCGGTCGGAAGCAAGGTCCGGGGTGGCGGTTGGAACCAAGGACCGGGGTGGCGGTCGGAACCACGTTCCGGGGTGGCGGTCGGAAGCAGGGTCCGGGGTGGCGGTCGGAACCAAGGTCCTGGGTGGCAGTCGGAACCAAGGTCCGGGGTGGCGGTCGGAACCAATGTCCGGGATGGCGGTCGGAACCAATGTCCGAGGTGGCGATCGGAACCAAGGTCCGGGTTGGCGGTCGGAACCAAGGTCCGGGGTGGCAGTCGGAACCAAGGTCCGGTGTGGTGGTCGGAACCAAGGTCCGGGGTGGCGGTCGGAAACAAAGTCCGGGTTGGCGGTCGGAACCAAGTTCCGTGGTGGCAGTCGGAACCAATGTCCGGGGTGGCGGTCCGAACCAAGGTCCGGGGTGGCGGTCGGAACCAAGGTCCGGCGTGGCGGTCGGAACCAAGGTCCGGGGTGGCGGTCGGAACCAAGGTCCGGGGTGGCGGTCGGAAGTCAGGTCCGGGGTGGCGGTCGTAACCAAGGTCCAGGGTGGTGGTCGGAACCAAGGTCCGAGGTGGCGGTCAGAACCAAGGTCCGGGGTGGCGGTCGGAACCAAGGTCCGGCGTAGCGGTCGGAACCAAGGTCCGGGGTGGCGGTCGGAAGCAAGGTCCGGGGTGGCGGTCGGAAGCAAGGTCCGGGGTGGCGGTTGGAACCAAGGACCGGGGTGGCGGTCGGAACCACGTTCCGGGGTGGCGGTCGGAAGCAGGGTCCGGGGTGGCGGTCGGAACCAAGGTCCTGGGTGGCAGTCGGAACCAAGGTCCGGGGTGGCGGTCGGAACCAATGTCCGGGATGGCGGTCGGAACCAATGTCCGAGGTGGCGATCGGAACCAAGGTCCGGGTTGGCGGTCGGAACCAAGGTCCGGGGTGGCAGTCGGAACCAAGGTCCGGTGTGGTGGTCGGAACCAAGGTCCGGGGTGGCGGTCGGAAACAAAGTCCGGGTTGGCGGTCGGAACCAAGTTCCGTGGTGGCAGTCGGAACCAATGTCCGGGGTGGCGGTCGGAACCAAGGTCCGGTGTGGCGGTCGGAATGAAGGTCCGGGGTCGCGGTCGGAACCAAGGTCCGGGGTGGCGTTCGGAACCAAGGTCCGGGGTGGCGGTCGGAACCAATTTCCGTGGTGGCGGTCGGAACCAATGTCCGGGGTGGTGGTCGGAACCAAGGTCCGGGGTGGCGGTCGGAAACAAGGTCCGGGGTGGCGGTCGGAACGAAGGTCCGGGGTGGCGGTCGGAACCAAGGTCCGGCGTGGCGGTCGGAACGAAGGTCCAGGGTGGCGGTCGGAAGGAAGGTCCGGGGTGGCGGTTGAAACCAAGGACCGGGGTGGCGGTCGGAACCACGTTCCGGGGTGGCGGTCGGAAGCAAGTTCCGGGGTGGCGGTCGGAACCAAGGTCCGGTGGGGCGGACGGAACCAAGGTCCGGGGTGGCGTTCTGAACCAAGGTCCGGGGTGGCGGTTGGAACCAAGGACCGGGGTGGCGGTCGGAACCACGTTCCGGGGTGGGGGTCGGAACCTAGGTCCGGGATGGCGGTTGGAACCAAGGACCGGGGTGGCGGTCGGAACCACGTTCCGGGGTGATGGTCGGAACTATGGTGCGGGTTGGCGGTCGAAACAAAGGTCCGGGGACGTGGGCGGAACCATGGTCCGGGGTGGCGGTCGGAACCAAGGTCCGAGGTGGCGGTCGGAACCAAGGTCCGGGGTGGCGGTCGGAACCAAGGTCCGGTGTGGCGGTCGGTACCACGTTCCGGGGTGGGGGTCGGAACCTAGGTCCGGGGTGGCGGTCGGAACCAAGGTCCGGGGGGGCGGACGGAACCAAGGTCCGGGGTGGTGTTCTGAACCAAGGTCCGGTTTGGCGGTCCGAACCAAGGTCCGGGGTGGCGGCCGGAACCAAGGTCCGAGGTGGCGGTCGGAACCAATGTCCGGGGTGGCGGTCGGAACCAATGTCCGAGGTGCCGGTCGGAACCAAGGTCCGGGGTGGCGGTCGGAACCAAGGTCCGGGGTGGCGGTCGGAACCAAGGTCCGGGGTGGCGGTCGGAACCAAGGTCCGTGGTGGTGGTCGGAACCAAGGTCCGGGGTGGCGGTCGGAACCAAGGTCCGGGGTGGCGGTCGGAACCAAAGTCCGGTGTGGCGGTCGGAACCAGGTTCCGTGTTGGCGGTCGGAACCAAAGTCCGGGGTGGCGGTCGGAACCACGGTCCGGGGTGGCGGTCGGAACCACGGTCCGGGGTGTCGGTCGGACCAACGTCCGGGGTGGCGGTCGCAACCAAGGTCCGGGGTGGCGGTCGGAACCAAGTTCCGTGGCGGCGGTCGGAACCAATGTCCAGGGTGGCGGTCGGAACCAAGGTCCGGGGTGGCGGTCGGAACCAAGGTCCGGGGTGGCGGTCGGAACCAAGGTCCAGGGTGGCGGTCGGAACCAAGGTCCGGGGTGGCGGTCGGACCCAAGGTCTGGCGTGGCGGTCGGAACCAAGGTCCGGGGTGGCGGTCAGAACCAAGGTCCGGGGTGGCGGTTGGAACCAAGGACCGGGGTTGCGGTCGGAACCATGTTCCGGGTGGCGGTCGGATCAATGTCCAGGGTGGCGGTCAGAACCAACGTCCGGGGTGGCGGTTGGAACCAAGGTCCGGGGTGGCGTTCGGAACCAAGGTCCGAGGTGGCGGTCGGAACGACGTTCCGGGGTGGCGGTCGGAACCAAGGTCCGGGGTGGCGGTCGGAATGAAGGTCCGGGGTCGCGGTCGGAAGCAAGGTCCGGGGTGGCGGTCGGAACCAAGGTCCGGGGTGGCGGTCGGAACCAAGGTCCGGGGTGGCGGTCGGATCCAAGGTCCGGGGTGGCGGTCGGAACCAAGGTCCAGCGTGGCGGTCGGAACCAAGGTCCGGGGTGGCGGTCGGAAGGAAGGTCCGGGGTGGCGGTTGAAACCAAGGACCGGGGTGGCGGTCGGAACCACGTTCCGGGGTGGCGGTCGGAAGCAAGTTCCGGGGTGGCGGTCGGAACCAAGGTCCGGTGGGGCGGACGGAACCAAGGTCCGGGGTGGCGTTCTGAACCAAGGTCCGGGGTGGCGGTTGGAACCAAGGACCGGGGTGGCGGTCGGAACCACGTTCCGGGGTGGGGGTCGGAACCTAGGTCCGGGATGGCGGTTGGAACCAAGGACCGGGGTGGCGGTCGGAACCACGTTCCGGGGTGGTGGTCGGAACTATGGTGCGGGTTGGCGGTCGAAACAAAGGTCCGGGGACGTGGGCGGAACCATGGTCCGGGGTGGCGGTCGGAACCAAGGTCCGAGGTGGCGGTCGGAACCAAGGTCCGGGGTGGCGGTCGGAACCAAGGTCCGGTGTGGCGGTCGGTACCACGTTCCGGGGTGGGGGTCGGAACCTAGGTCCGGGGTGGCGGTCGGAACCAAGGTCCGGGGGGGCGGACGGAACCAAGGTCCGGGGTGGTGTTCTGAACCAAGGTCCGGTTTGGCGGTCCGAACCAAGGTCCGGGGTGGCGGCCGGAACCAAGGTCCGAGGTGGCGGTCGGAACCAATGTCCGGGGTGGCGGTCGGAACCAATGTCCGAGGTGCCGGTCGGAACCAAGGTCCGGGGTGGCGGTCGGAACCAAGGTCCGGGGTGGCGGTCGGAACCAAGGTCCGGGGTGGCGGTCGGAACCAAGGTCCGTGGTGGTGGTCGGAACCAAGGTCCGGGGTGGCGGTCGGAACCAAGGTCCGGGGTGGCGGTCGGAACCAAAGTCCGGTGTGGCGGTCGGAACCAGGTTCCGTGTTGGCGGTCGGAACCAAAGTCCGGGATGGCGGTCGGAACCACGGTCCGGGGTGGCGGTCGGAACCACGGTCCGGGGTGTCGGTCGGACCAACGTCCGGGGTGGCGGTCGCAACCAAGGTCCGGGGTGGCGGTCGGAACCAAGTTCCGTGGCGGCGGTCGGAACCAATGTCCAGGGTGGCGGTCGGAACCAAGGTCCGGGGTGGCGGTCGGAACCAAGGTCCGGGGTGGCGGTCGGAACCAAGGTCCAGGGTGGCGGTCGGAACCAAGGTCCGGGGTGGCGGTCGGAACCAAGGTCTGGCGTGGCGGTCGGAACCAAGGTCCGGGGTGGCGGTCGGAACCAAGGTCCGGGGTGGCGGTTGGAACCAAGGACCGGGGTTGCGGTCGGAACCATGTTCCGGGTGGCGGTCGGATCAATGTCCAGGGTGGCGGTCAGAACCAACGTCCGGGGTGGCGGTTGGAACCAAGGTCCGGGGTGGCGTTCGGAACCAAGGTCCGAGGTGGCGGTCGGAACCACGTTCCGGGGTGGCGGACGGAACCAAGGTCCGGGGTGGCGGTCGGAATGAAGGTCCGGGGTCGCGGTCGGAAGCAAGGTCCGGGGTGGCGGTCGGAACCAAGGTCCGGGGTGGCGGTCGGAACCAAGGTCCGGGGTGGCGGTCGGATCCAAGGTCCGGGGTGGCGGTCGGAAACAAGGTCCAGCGTGGCGGTCGGAATCAAGGTCCGGGGTGGCGGTCGGAAGGAAGGTCCGGGGTGGCGGTTGAAACCAAGGACCGGGGTGGCGGTCAGTACCACGTTCCGGGGTGGCGGTCGGAACCACGTTCCGGGGTGGGTGTCGGAACCTAGTTCCGGGGTGGCGGTTGGAACCAAGGACCGGGGTGGCGGTCGGAACCACGTTCCGGGGTGGTGGTCGGAACTGTGGTGCGGGTTGGCGGTCGAAACAAAGGTCCGGGGTCGTGGGCGGAACCATGGTCCGGGGTGGCGCTCGCAACCAAGGTCCGAGGTGGCGGTCGGAAACAAGGTCCAGGGTGGCGGTCGGAACCCAGGTCCGGGGTGGCGGTCGGAACCAAGGTCCAGGGTGGCGGTTGGAACCAAGGACAGGGGTTGCGGTCGGAACCACGTTCCGGGTGGCGGTCGGATCAATGTCCAGGGTGGCGGTCAGAACCAACGTCCGGGGTGGCGGTTGGAACCAAGGTCCGGAGTGGCGGTCGGAACCAAGGTCCGAGGTGGCGGTCGGAACCACGTTCCGGGGTGGCGGTCGGAACCAATGTCCGGGGTGGCGGTCGGAACCAGTGTCCGAGGTGCCGGTCGGAACCAAGGTCCAGGGTGGCGGTCGGAACCAAGGTCCGGGGTGGCGGTCGGAACCAAGGCCCGCGGTGGCGGTCGGAACGAAGGTCCGGGGTGGCGGTCGGAACCAAGGTCCGGTGTGGCGGTCGGAACGAAGGTCCGGTGTGGCGGTCGGAACCAAGGTCCGGGGTGGCGGTTGGAACCAAGGACCGGGGTGGCGGTCGGTACCACGTTCCGGGGTGGGGGTCGGAACCTAGGTCCGGGGTAGCGGTCGGAACCAAGGTCCGGGGGGCCGGACGGAACCAAGGTCCGGGGTGGTGTTCTGAACCAAGGTCCGGGGTGGCGGTCCGAACCAAGGTCCGGGGTGGCGGCCGGAACCAAGGTCCGGGGTGGCCGTCGGAACCAATGTCCGGGGTGGCGGTCGGAACCAGTGTCCGAGGTGCCGGTCGGAACCAAGGTCCGGGGTGGCGGTCGGAACCAAGGTCCGGGGTGGCGGTCGGAACCAAGGTCCGGGGTGGCGGTCGGAACCAAGGTCCGGGGTGACGGTCGGAACCAAGGTCCGGGGTGGCGGTCGGAACCAAGGTCCGGGGTGGCGGTCGGAACCTAGGTCCAGGGTGGCGGTCGGAACCAAGGTCCGGGGTGGCGGTCGGAACCAAAGTCCGGTGTGGCGGTCGGAACCAGGTTCCGTGTTGGCGGTCGGAACCAAAGTCCGGGGTGGCGGTCGGAACCACGGACCGGGTTGGCGGTCGGAACCACGGTCTGGGGTGTCGGTCGGACCAAGGTCAGGGGTGGCGGTCGCAACCAAGGTCCGGGGTGGCGGTCGGAACCAAGTTCCGTGGCGGCGGTCGGAACCAATGTCCGGGTTGGCGGTCGGAACCAAGGACCGGGGTGGCGGTCGGAACCACGTTCCGGGGTGGGGGTCGGAACCTAGGTCTTGGATGGCGGTTGGAACCAAGGACCGGGGTGGCGGTCGGATCCACGTTCCGGGGTGGTGGTCGGAACTATGGTGCGGGTTGCCGGTCGTAACAAACTTCCGGGGACGTGGGCGGAACCATGGTCCGGGGTGGCGGTCGGAACCAAGGTCCGCGGTGGCGGTCGGAACCAAGGTCCGGGGTGGCGGTCGGAACCAAGGTCCGGTGTGGCGGTCGGAACCAAGGTCCGGGGTGGCGATCGGAACCAAGGTCCGGGGTGGCGGTTGGAACCAAGGACCGGGGTGGCGGTCGGTACCACGTTCCGGGGTGGGGGTCGGAACCTAGGTCCGGGGTGGCGGTCGGAACCAAGGTCCGGGGGGGCGGACGGAACCAAGGTCCGGGGTGGTGTTCTGAACCAAGGTCCGGGGTGGCGGTCCGAACCAAGGTCCGGGGTGGCGGTCGGAACCAAGGTCCGGGGTGGCGGTCGGAACCAAGGTCCGGGGTGGCGGTCGGAAGTCAGGTCCGGGGTGGCGGTCGTAACCAAGGTCCAGGGTGGTGGTCGGAACCAAGGTCCGAGGTGGCGGTCAGAACCAAGGTCCGGGGTGGCGGTCGGAACCAAGGTCCGGCGTAGCGGTCGGAACCAAGGTCCGGGGTGGCGGTCGGAAGCAAGGTCCGGGGTGGCGGTCGGAAGCAAGGTCCGGGGTGGCGGTTGGAACCAAGGACCGGGGTGGCGGTCGGAACCACGTTCCGGGGTGGCGGTCGGAAGCAGGGTCCGGGGTGGCGGTCGGAACCAAGGTCCTGGGTGGCAGTCGGAACCAAGGTCCGGGGTGGCGGTCGGAACCAATGTCCGGGATGGCGGTCGGAACCAATGTCCGAGGTGGCGATCGGAACCAAGGTCCGGGTTGGCGGTCGGAACCAAGGTCCGGGGTGGCAGTCGGAACCAAGGTCCGGTGTGGTGGTCGGAACCAAGGTCCGGGGTGGCGGTCGGAAACAAAGTCCGGGTTGGCGGTCGGAACCAAGTTCCGTGGTGGCAGTCGGAACCAATGTCCGGGGTGGCGGTCGGAACCAAGGTCCGGTGTGGCGGTCGGAATGAAGGTCCGGGGTCGCGGTCGGAACCAAGGTCCGGGGTGGCGTTCGGAACCAAGGTCCGGGGTGGCGGTCGGAACCAATTTCCGTGGTGGCGGTCGGAAGTCAGGTCCGGGGTGGCGGTCGTAACCAAGGTCCAGGGTGGTGGTCGGAACCAAGGTCCGAGGTGGCGGTCAGAACCAAGGTCCGGGGTGGCGGTCGGAACCAAGGTCCGGCGTAGCGGTCGGAACCACGGACCGGGTTGGCGGTCGGAACCACGGTCTGGGGTGTCGGTCGGACCAAGGTCAGGGGTGGCGGTCGCAACCAAGGTCCGGGGTGGCGGTCGGAACCAAGTTCCGTGGCGGCGGTCGGAACCAATGTCCGGGTTGGCGGTCGGAACCAAGGACCGGGGTGGCGGTCGGAACCACGTTCCGGGGTGGGGGTCGGAACCTAGGTCTTGGATGGCGGTTGGAACCAAGGACCGGGGTGGCGGTCGGATCCACGTTCCGGGGTGGAGGTCGGAACTATGGTGCGGGTTGCCGGTCGAAACAAACTTCCGGGGACGTGGGCGGAACCATGGTCCGGGGTGGCGGTCGGAACCAAGGTCCGCGGTGGCGGTCGGAACCAAGGTCCGGGGTGGCGGTCGGAACCAAGGTCCGGGGTGGCGGTCGGAACCAAGGTCCGGGGTGGCGGTCGGAACCAAGGTCCGGGGTGACGGTCGGAACCAAGGTCCGGGGTGGCGGTCGGAACCAAGGTCCGGGGTGGCGGTCGGAACCTAGGTCCAGGGTGGCGGTCGGAACCAAGGTCCGGGGTGGCGGTCGGAACCAAAGTCCGGTGTGGCGGTCGGAACCAGGTTCCGTGTTGGCGGTCGGAACCAAAGTCCGGGGTGGCGGTCGGAACCACGGACCGGGTTGGCGGTCGGAACCACGGTCTGGGGTGTCGGTCGGACCAAGGTCAGGGGTGGCGGTCGCAACCAAGGTCCGGGGTGGCGGTCGGAACCAAGTTCCGTGGCGGCGGTCGGAACCAATGTCCGGGTTGGCGGTCGGAACCAAGGACCGGGGTGGCGGTCGGAACCACGTTCCGGGGTGGGGGTCGGAACCTAGGTCTTGGATGGCGGTTGGAACCAAGGACCGGGGTGGCGGTCGGATCCACGTTCCGGGGTGGTGGTCGGAACTATGGTGCGGGTTGCCGGTCGTAACAAACTTCCGGGGACGTGGGCGGAACCATGGTCCGGGGTGGCGGTCGGAACCAAGGTCCGCGGTGGCGGTCGGAACCAAGGTCCGGGGTGGCGGTCGGAACCAAGGTCCGGTGTGTCGGTCGGAACCAAGGTCCGGGGTGGCGATCGGAACCAAGGTCCGGGGTGGCGGTTGGAACCAAGGACCGGGGTGGCGGTCGGTACCACGTTCCGGGGTGGGGGTCGGAACCTAGGTCCGGGGTGGCGGTCGGAACCAAGGTCCGGGGGGGCGGACGGAACCAAGGTCCGGGGTGGTGTTCTGAACCAAGGTCCGGGGTGGCGGTCCGAACCAAGGTCCGGGGTGGCGGTCGGAACCAAGGTCCGGGGTGGCGGTCGGAACCAAGGTCCGGGGTGGCGGTCGGAAGTCAGGTCCGGGGTGCCGGTCGTAACCAAGGTCCAGGGTGGTGGTCGGAACCAAGGTCCGAGGTGGCGGTCAGAACCAAGGTCCGGGGTGGCGGTCGGAACCAAGGTCCGGCGTAGCGGTCGGAACCAAGGTCCGGGGTGGCGGTCGGAAGCAAGGTCCGGGGTGGCGGTCGGAAGCAAGGTCCGGGGTGGCGGTTGGAACCAAGGACCGGGGTGGCGGTCGGAACCACGTTCCGGGGTGGCGGTCGGAAGCAGGGTCCGGGGTGGCGGTCGGAACCAAGGTCCTGGGTGGCAGTCGGAACCAAGGTCCGGGGTGGCGGTCGGAACCAATGTCCGGGATGGCGGTCGGAACCAATGTCCGAGGTGGCGATCGGAACCAAGGTCCGGGTTGGCGGTCGGAACCAAGGTCCGGGGTGGCAGTCGGAACCAAGGTCCGGTGTGGTGGTCGGAACCAAGGTCCGGGGTGGCGGTCGGAAACAAAGTCCGGGTTGGCGGTCGGAACCAAGTTCCGTGGTGGCAGTCGGAACCAATGTCCGGGGTGGCGGTCGGAACCAAGGTCCGGTGTGGCGGTCGGAATGAAGGTCCGGGGTCGCGGTCGGAACCAAGGTCCGGGGTGGCGTTCGGAACCAAGGTCCGGGGTGGCGGTCGGAATCAATTTCCGTGGTGGCGGTCGGAAGTCAGGTCCGGGGTGGCGGTCGTAACCAAGGTCCAGGGTGGTGGTCGGAACCAAGGTCCGAGGTGGCGGTCAGAACCAAGGTCCGGGGTGGCGGTCGGAACCAAGGTCCGGCGTAGCGGTCGGAACCACGGACCGGGTTGGCGGTCGGAACCACGGTCTGGGGTGTCGGTCGGACCAAGGTCAGGGGTGGCGGTCGCAACCAAGGTCCGGGGTGGCGGTCGGAACCAAGTTCCGTGGCGGCGGTCGGAACCAATGTCCGGGTTGGCGGTCGGAACCAAGGACCGGGGTGGCGGTCGGAACCACGTTCCGGGGTGGGGGTCGGAACCTAGGTCTTGGATGGCGGTTGGAACCAAGGACCGGGGTGGCGGTCGGATCCACGTTCCGGGGTGGTGGTCGGAACTATGGTGCGGGTTGCCGGTCGAAACAAACTTCCGGGGACGTGGGCGGAACCATGGTCCGGGGTGGCGGTCGGAACCAAGGTCCGCGGTGGCGGTCGGAACCAAGGTCCGGGGTGGCGGTCGGAACCAAGGTCCGGTGTGGCGGTCGGAACCAAGGTCCGGGGTGGCGGTCGGAACCAAGGTCCGGGGTGGCGGTTGGAACCAAGGACCGGGGTGGCGGTCGGTACCACGTTCCGGGGTGGGGGTCGGAACCTAGGTCCGGGGTGGCGGTCGGAACCAAGGTCCGGGGGGGCGGACGGAACCAAGGTCCGGGGTGGTGTTCTGAACCAAGGTCCGGGGTGGCGGTCCGAACCAAGGTCCGGGGTGGCGGTCGGAACCAAGGTCCGTGGTGGCGGTCGGAACCAAGGTCCGGGGTGGCGGTCGGAAGTCAGGTCCGGGGTGGCGGTCGTAACCAAGGTCCAGGGTGGTGGTCGGAACCAAGGTCCGAGGTGGCGGTCAGAACCAAGGTCCGGGGTGGCGGTCGGAACCAAGGTCCGGCGTAGCGGTCGGAACCAAGGTCCGGGGTGGCGGTCGGAAGCAAGGTCCGGGGTGGCGGTCGGAAGCAAGGTCCGGGGTGGCGGTTGGAACCAAGGACCGGGGTGGCGGTCGGAACCACGTTCCGGGGTGGCGGTCGGAAGCAGGGTCCGGGGTGGCGGTCGGAACCAAGGTCCTGGGTGGCAGTCGGAACCAAGGTCCGGGGTGGCGGTCGGAACCAATGTCCGGGATGGCGGTCGGAACCAATGTCCGAGGTGGCGATCGGAACCAAGGTCCGGGTTGGCGGTCGGAACCAAGGTCCGGGGTGGCAGTCGGAACCAAGGTCCGGTGTGGCGGTCGGAACCAAGGTCCGGGGTGGCGGTCGGAAACAAAGTCCGGGTTGGCGGTCGGAACCAAGTTCCGTGGTGGCAGTCGGAACCAATGTCCGGGGTGGCGGTCGGAACCAAGGTCCGGTGTGGCGGTCGGAATGAAGGTCCGGGGTCGCGGTCGGAACCAAGGTCCGGGGTGGCGTTCGGAACCAAGGTCCGGGGTGGCGGTCGGAACCAATTTCCGTGGTGGCGGTCGGAAGTCAGGTCCGGGGTGGCGGTCGTAACCAAGGTCCAGGGTGGTGGTCGGAACCAAGGTCCGAGGTGGCGTGTCAGAACCAAGGTCCGGGGTGGCGGTCGGAACCAAGGTCCGGCGTAGCGGTCGGAACCAAGGTCCGGGGTGGCGGTCGGAAGCAAGGTCCGGGGTGGCGGTCGGAAGCAAGGTCCGGGGTGGCGGTTGGAACCAAGGACCGGGGTGGCGGTCGGAACCACGTTCCGGGGTGGCGGTCGGAAGCAGGGTCCGGGGTGGCGGTCGGAACCAAGGTCCTGGGTGGCAGTCGGAACCAAGGTCCGGGGTGGCGGTCGGAACCAATGTCCGGGATGGCGGTCGGAACCAATGTCCGAGGTGGCGATCGGAACCAAGGTCCGGGTTGGCGGTCGGAACCAAGGTCCGGGGTGGCAGTCGGAACCAAGGTCCGGTGTGGTGGTCGGAACCAAGGTCCGGGGTGGCGGTCGGAAACAAAGTCCGGGTTGGCGGTCGGAACCAAGTTCCGTGGTGGCAGTCGGAACCAATGTCCGGGGTGGCGGTCGGAACCAAGGTCCGGTGTGGCGGTCGGAATGAAGGTCCGGGGTCGCGGTCGGAACCAAGGTCCGGGGTGGCGTTTGGAACCAAGGTCCGGGGTGGCGGTCGGAACCAATTTCCGTGGTGGCGGTCGGAGCCAATGTCCGGGGTGGTGGTCGGAACCAAGGTCCGGGGTGGCGGTCGGAAACAAGGTCCGGGGTGACGATCGGAACCAAGGTCCGGGGTGGCGGTCGGAACCAAGGTCCGGCGTGGCGGTCGGAACCAAGGTCCGGGGTGGCGGTCGGAAGGAAGGTCCGGGGTGGCGGTTGAAACCAAGGACCGGGGTGGCGGTCGGAACCACGTTCCGGGGTGGCGGTCGGAACCAAGGTCCGGTGGGGCGGACGGAACCAAGGTCCGGGGTGGCGTTCTGAACCAAGGTCCGGGGTGGCGGTTGGAACCAAGGACCGGGGTGGCGGTCGGAACCACGTTCCGGGGTGGGGGTCGGAACCTAGGTCCGGGATGGCGGTTGGAACCAAGGACCGGGGTGGCGGTCGGAACCACGTTCCGGGGTGGTGGTCGGAACTATGGTGCGGGTTGGCGGTCGAAACAAAGGTCCGGGGACGTGGGCGGAACCATGGTCCGGGGTGGCGGTCGGAACCAAGGTCCGAGGTGGCGGTCGGAACCAAGGTCCGGGGTGGCGGTCGGAACCAAGGTCCGGTGTGGCGGTCGGTACCACGTTCCGGGGTGGGGGTCGGAACCTAGGTCCGGGGTGGCGGTCGGAACCAAGGTCCGGGGGGGCGGACGGAACCAAGGTCCGGGGTGGTGTTCTGAACCAAGGTCCGGTTTGGCGGTCCGAACCAAGGTCCGGGGTGGCGGCCGGAACCAAGGTCCGAGGTGGCGGTCGGAACCAATGTCCGGGGTGGCGGTCGGAACCAATGTCCGAGGTGCCGGTCGGAACCAAGGTCCGGGGTGGCGGTCGGAACCAAGGTCCGGGGTGGCGGTCGGAACCAAGGTCCGGGGTGGCGGTCGGAACCAAGGTCCGTGGTGGTGGTCGGAACCAAGGTCCGGGGTGGCGGTCGGAACCAAGGTCCGGGGTGGCGGTCGGAACCAAAGTCCGGTGTGGCGGTCGGAACGAGGTTCCGTGTTGGCGGTCGGAACCAAAATCCGGGGTGGCGGTCGGAACCACGGTCCGGGGTGGCGGTTGGAACCACGGTCCGGGGTGTCGGTCGGACCAACGTCCGGGGTGGCGGTCGCAACCAAGGTCCGGGGTGGCGGTCGGAACCAAGTTCCGTGGCGGCGGTCGGAACCAATGTCCAGGGTGGCGGTCGGAACCAAGGTCCGGGGTGGCGGTCGGAACCAAGGTCCGGGGTGGCGGTCGGAACCAAGGTCCAGGGTGGCGGTCGGAACCAAGGTCCGGGGTGGCGTTCGGAACCAAGGTCCGGCGTGGCGGTCGGAACCAAGGTCCGGGGTGGCGGTCGGAACCAAGGTCCGGGGTGGCGGTTGGAACCAAGTACCGGGGTTGCGGTCGGAACCATGTTCCGGGTGGGGGTCGGATCAATGTCCAGGGTGGCGGTCAGAACCAACGTCCGGGGTGGCGGTTGGAACCAAGGTCCGGGGTGGCGGTCGGAACCAAGGTCCGAGGTGGCGGTCGGAACCACGTTCCGGGGTGGCGGTCGGAACCAAGGTCCGGGGTGGCGGTCGGAATGAAGGTCCGGGGTCGCGGTCGGAAGCAAGGTCCGGGGTGGCGGTCGGAACCAAGGTCCGGGGTGGCGGTCGGAACCAAGGTCCGGGGTGGCGGTCGGATCCAAGGTCCGGGGTGGCGGTCGGAACCAAGGTCCAGCGTGGCGGTCGGAACCAAGGTCCGGGGTGGCGGTCGGAAGGAAGGTCCGGGGTGGCGGTTGAAACCAAGGACCGGGGTGGCGGTCAGTACCACGTTCCGGGGTGGCGGTCGGAACCACGTTCCGGGGTGGGTGTCGGAACCTAGGTCCGGGGTGGCGGTCGGAACCACGTTCCGGGGTGGGGGTCGGAACCTAGGTCCGGGATGGCGGTTGGAACCAAGGACCGGGGTGGCGGTCGGAACCACGTTCCGGGGTGGTGGTCGGAACTATGGTGCGGGTTGGCGGTCGAAACAAAGGTCCGGGGACGTGGGCGGAACCATGGTCCGGGGTGGCGGTCGGAACCAAGGTCCGAGGTGGCGGTCGGAACCAAGGTCCGGGGTGGCGGTCGGAACCAAGGTCCGGTGTGGCGGTCGGTACCACGTTCCGGGGTGGGGGTCGGAACCTAGGTCCGGGGTGGCGGTCGGAACCAAGGTCCGGGGGGGCGGACGGAACCAAGGTCCGGGGTGGTGTTCTGAACCAAGGTCCGGTTTGGCGGTCCGAACCAAGGTCCGGGGTGGCGGCCGGAACCAAGGTCCGAGGTGGCGGTCGGAACCAATGTCCGGGGTGGCGGTCGGAACCAATGTCCGAGGTGCCGGTCGGAACCAAGGTCCGGGGTGGCGGTCGGAACCAAGGTCCGGGGTGGCGGTCGGAACCAAGGTCCGGGGTGGCGGTCGGAACCAAGGTCCGTGGTGGTGGTCGGAACCAAGGTCCGGGGTGGCGGTCGGAACCAAGGTCCGGGGTGGCGGTCGGAACCAAAGTCCGGTGTGGCGGTCGGAACGAGGTTCCGTGTTGGCGGTCGGAACCAAAATCCGGGGTGGCGGTCGGAACCACGGTCCGGGGTGGCGGTCGGAACCACGGTCCGGGGTGTCGGTCGGACCAACGTCCGGGGTGGCGGTCGCAACCAAGGTCCGGGGTGGCGGTCGGAACCAAGTTCCGTGGCGGCGGTCGGAACCAATGTCCAGGGTGGCGGTCGGAACCAAGGTCCGGGGTGGCGGTCGGAACCAAGGTCCGGGGTGGCGGTCGGAACCAAGGTCCAGGGTGGCGGTCGGAACCAAGGTCCGGGGTGGCGTTCGGAACCAAGGTCCGGCGTGGCGGTCGGAACCAAGGTCCGGGGTGGCGGTCGGAACCAAGGTCCGGGGTGGCGGTTGGAACCAAGTACCGGGGTTGCGGTCGGAACCATGTTCCGGGTGGGGGTCGGATCAATGTCCAGGGTGGCGGTCAGAACCAACGTCCGGGGTGGCGGTTGGAACCAAGGTCCGGGGTGGCGGTCGGAACCAAGGTCCGAGGTGGCGGTCGGAACCACGTTCCGGGGTGGCGGTCGGAACCAAGGTCCGGGGTGGCGGTCGGAATGAAGGTCCGGGGTCGCGGTCGGAAGCAAGGTCCGGGGTGGCGGTCGGAACCAAGGTCCGGGGTGGCGGTCGGAACCAAGGTCCGGGGTGGCGGTCGGATCCAAGGTCCGGGGTGGCGGTCGGAACCAAGGTCCAGCGTGGCGGTCGGAACCAAGGTCCGGGGTGGCGGTCGGAAGGAAGGTCCGGGGTGGCGGTTGAAACCAAGGACCGGGGTGGCGGTCAGTACCACGTTCCGGGGTGGCGGTCGGAACCACGTTCCGGGGTGGGTGTCGGAACCTAGGTCCGGGGTGGCGGTTGGAACCAAGGACCGGGGTGGCGGTCGGAACCACGTTCCGGTGTGGTGGTCGGAACTGTGGTGCGGGTTGGCGGTCGAAACAAAGGTCCGGGGTCGTGGGCGGAACCATGGTCCGGGGTGGCGCTCGGAACCAAGGTCCGAGGTGGCGGTCGGAAACAAGTTCCGGGGTGGCGGTCGGAACCATGGTCCGGTGTGCCGGTCGGAACCAAGGTCCGGGGTGGCGGACGGAACCAAGGTCCGGGGTGGGGGTTGGAACCAAGGACCGGGGTGGCGGTCGGAACCACGTTCCGGGGTGGGGGTCGGAACCTAGGTCCAGGGTGGCGGTCGGAACCAAGGTCCGGGGGGGCGGACGGAACCAAGCTCCGGGGTGGTGTTCTGAACCAAGGTCCGGGGTGGCGGTCCGAACCAAGGTCCGGGGTGGCGGTCGGAACCAAGGTCCGGGGTGGCGGTCGGAACCAATGTCCGGGGTGGCGGTCGGAACCAATGTCCGAGGTGGAGGTCGGGACCAAGGTCCGGGGTGGCGGTCGGAACCAAGGTCCGGGGTGGCGGTCGGAACCAAGGTCCGAGATGGCGTTCGGAACCAAAGTCCGGTGTGGCGGTCGGAACCAGGTTCCGTGTTGGCGGTCGGAACCAAAGTCCGGGGTGGCGGTCGGAACCACGGTCCGGGGTGGCGGTCGGAACCAAGGTCCAGGGTGGCGGTCGGAACCCAGGTCCGGGGTGGCGGTCGGAACCAAGGTCCAGGGTGGCGGTTGGAACCAAGGACCGGGGTTGCAGTCGGAACCACGTTCCGGGTGGCGGTCGGATCAATGTCCAGGGTGGCGGTCAGAACCAACGTCCGGGGTGGCGGTTGGAACCAAGGTCCGGAGTGGCGGTCGGAACCAAGGTCCGAGGTGGCGGTCGGAACCACGTTCCGGGGTGGCGGTCGGAACCAATGTCCGGGGTGGCGGTCGGAACCAGTGTCCGAGGTGCCGGTCGGAACCAAGGGCCAGGGTGGCGGTCGGAACCAAGGTCCGGGGTGGCGGTCGGAACCAAGGTCCGGGGTGGCGGTCGGAACCAAGGTCCGGTGTGGCGGTCGGAATGAAGGTCCGGGGTCGAGGTCGGAACCAAGGTCCGCGGTGGCGTTCGGAACCAAGGTCCGGGGTGGCGGTCGGAACCAATTTCCGTGGTGGCGGTCGGAACCAATGTCCGGGGTGGTGGTCGGAACCAAGGTCCGGGGTGGCGGTCGGAAACAAGGTCCGGGGTGACGATCGGAACCAAGGTCCGGGGTGGCGGTCGGAACCAAGGTCCGGCGTGGCGGTCGGAACCAAGGTCCGGGGTGGCGGTCGGAAGGAAGGTCCGGGGTGGCGGTTGAAACCAAGGACCGGGGTGGCGGTCGGAACCACGTTCCGGGGTGGCGGTCGGAACCAAGGTCCGGTGGGGCGGACGGAACCAAGGTCCGGGGTGGCGTTCTGAACCAAGGTCCGGGGTGGCGGTTGGAACCAAGGACCGGGGTGGCGGTCGGAACCACGTTCCGGGGTGGGGGTCGGAACCTAGGTCCGGGATGGCGGTTGGAACCAAGGACCGGGGTGGCGGTCGGAACCACGTTCCGGGGTGGTGGTCGGAACTATGGTGCGGGTTGGCGGTCGAAACAAAGGTCCGGGGACGTGGGAGGAACCATGGTCCGGGGTGGCGGTCGGAACCAAGGTCCGAGGTGGCGGTCGGAACCAAGGTCCGGGGTGGCGGTCGGAACCAAGGTCCGGTGTGGCGGTCGGTACCACGTTCCGGGGTGGGGGTCGGAACCTAGGTCCAGCGTGGCGGTCGGAACCAAGGTCCGGGGTGGCGGTCGGAAGGAAGGTCCGGGGTGGCGGTTGAAACCAAGGACCGGGGTGGCGGTCAGTACCACGTTCCGGGGTGGCGGTCGGAACCACGTTCCGGGGTGGGTGTCGGAACCTAGGTCCGGGGTGGCGGTTGGAACCAAGGACCGGGGTGGCGGTCGGAACCACGTTCCGGTGTGGTGGTCGGAACTGTGGTGCGGGTTGGCGGTCGAAACAAAGGTCCGGGGTCGTGGGCGGAACCATGGTCCGGGGTGGCGCTCGGAACCAAGGTCCGAGGTGGCGGTCGGAAACAAGTTCCGGGGTGGCGGTCGGAACCATGGTCCGGTGTGCCGGTCGGAACCAAGGTCCGGGGTGGCGGACGGAACCAAGGTCCGGGGTGGGGGTTGGAACCAAGGACCGGGGTGGCGGTCGGAACCACGTTCCGGGGTGGGGGTCGGAACCTAGGTCCAGGGTGGCGGTCGGAACCAAGGTCCGGGGGGCGGACGGAACCAAGCTCCGGGGTGGTGTTCTGAACCAAGGTCCGGGGTGGCGGTCCGAACCAAGGTCCGGGGTGGCGGTCGGAACCAAGGTCCGGGGTGGCGGTCGGAACCAATGTCCGGGGTGGCGGTCGGAACCAATGTCCGAGGTGGAGGTCGGGACCAAGGTCCGGGGTGGCGGTCGGAACCAAGGTCCGGGGTGGCGGTCGGAACCAAGGTCCGAGATGGCGTTCGGAACCAAAGTCCGGTGTGGCGGTCGGAACCAGGTTCCGTGTTGGCGGTCGGAACCAAAGTCCGGGGTGGCGGTCGGAACCACGGTCCGGGGTGGCGGTCGGAACCAAGGTCCAGGGTGGCGGTCGGAACCCAGGTCCGGGGTGGCGGTCGGAACCAAGGTCCAGGGTGGCGGTTGGAACCAAGGACCGGGGTTGCAGTCGGAACCACGTTCCGGGTGGCGGTCGGATCAATGTCCAGGGTGGCGGTCAGAACCAACGTCCGGGGTGGCGGTTGGAACCAAGGTCCGGAGTGGCGGTCGGAACCAAGGTCTGAGGTGGCGGTCGGAACCACGTTCCGGGGTGGCGGTCGGAACCAATGTCCGGGGTGGCGGTCGGAACCAGTGTCCGAGGTGCCGGTCGGAACCAAGGTCCAGGGTGGCGGTCGGAACCAAGGTCCGGGGTGGCGGTCGGAACCAAGGTCCGGGGTGGCGGTCGGAACCAAGGTCCGGTGTGGCGGTCGGAATGAAGGTCCGGGGTCGAGGTCGGAACCAAGGTCCGCGGTGGCGTTCGGAACCAAGGTCCGGGGTGGCGGTCGGAACCAATTTCCGTGGTGGCGGTCGGAACCAATGTCCGGGGTGGTGGTCGGAACCAAGGTCCGGGGTGGCGGTCGGAAACAAGGTCCGGGGTGACGATCGGAACCAAGGTCCGGGGTGGCGGTCGGAACCAAGGTCCGGCGTGGCGGTCGGAACCAAGGTCCGGGGTGGCGGTCGGAAGGAAGGTCCGGGGTGGCGGTTGAAACCAAGGACCGGGGTGGCGGTCGGAACCACGTTCCGGGGTGGCGGTCGGAACCAAGGTCCGGTGGGGCGGACGGAACCAAGGTCCGGGGTGGCGTTCTGAACCAAGGTCCGGGGTGGCGGTTGGAACCAAGGACCGGGGTGGCGGTCGGAACCACGTTCCGGGGTGGGGGTCGGAACCTAGGTCCGGGATGGCGGTTGGAACCAAGGACCGGGGTGGCGGTCGGAACCACGTTCCGGGGTGGTGGTCGGAACTATGGTGCGGGTTGGCGGTCGAAACAAAGGTCCGGGGACGTGGGAGGAACCATGGTCCGGGGTGGCGGTCGGAACCAAGGTCCGAGGTGGCGGTCGGAACCAAGGTCCGGGGTGGCGGTCGGAACCAAGGTCCGGTGTGGCGGTCGGTACCACGTTCCGGGGTGGGGGTCGGAACCTAGGTCCAGCGTGGCGGTCGGAACCAAGGTCCGGGGTGGCGGTCGGAAGGAAGGTCCGGGGTGGCGGTTGAAACCAAGGACCGGGGTGGCGGTCAGTACCACGTTCCGGGGAGGCGGTCGGAACCACGTTCCGGGGTGGGTGTCGGAACCTAGGTCCGGGGTGGCGGTTGGAACCAAGGACCGGGGTGGCGGTCGGAACCACGTTCCGGTGTGGTGGTCGGAACTGTGGTGCGGGTTGGCGGTCGAAACAAAGGTCCGGGGTCGTGGGCGGAACCATGGTCCGGGGTGGCGCTCGGAACCAAGGTCCGAGGTGGCGGTCGGAAACAAGTTCCGGGGTGGCGGTCGGAACCATGGTCCGGTGTGCCGGTCGGAACCAAGGTCCGGGGTGGCGGACGGAACCAAGGTCCGGGGTGGGGGTTGGAACCAAGGACCGGGGTGGCGGTCGGAACCACGTTCCGGGGTGGGGGTCGGAACCTAGGTCCAGGGTGGCGGTCGGAACCAAGGTCCGGGGGGGCGGACGGAACCAAGCTCCGGGGTGGTGTTCTGAACCAAGGTCCGGGGTGGCGGTCCGAACCAAGGTCCGGGGTGGCGGTCGGACCCAAGGTCCGGGGTGGCGGTCGGAACCAATGTCCGGGGTGGCGGTCGGAACCAATGTCCGAGGTGGAGGTCGGGACCAAGGTCCGGGGTGGCGGTCGGAACCAAGGTCCGGGGTGGCGGTCGGAACCAAGGTCCGAGATGGCGTTCGGAACCAAAGTCCGGTGTGGCGGTCGGAACCAGGTTCCGTGTTGGCGGTCGGAACCAAAGTCCGGGGTGGCGGTCGGAACCACGGTCCGGGGTGGCGGTCGGAACCAAGGTCCAGGGTGGCGGTCGGAACCCAGGTCCGGGGTGGCGGTCGGAACCAAGGTCCAGGGTGGCGGTTGGAACCAAGGACCGGGGTTGCAGTCGGAACCACGTTCCGGGTGGCGGTCGGATCAATGTCCAGGGTGGCGGTCAGAACCAACGTCCGGGGTGGCGGTTGGAACCAAGGTCCGGAGTGGCGGTCGGAACCAAGGTCCGAGGTGGCGGTCGGAACCACGTTCCGGGGTGGCGGTCGGAACCAATGTCCGGGGTGGCGGTCGGAACCAGTGTCCGAGGTGCCGGTCGGAACCAAGGTCCAGGGTGGCGGTCGGAACCAAGGTCCGGGGTGGCGGTCGGAACCAAGGTCCGGGGTGGCGGTCGGAACCAAGGTCCGGTGTGGCGGTCGGAATGAAGGTCCGGGGTCGAGGTCGGAACCAAGGTCCGCGGTGGCGTTCGGAACCAAGGTCCGGGGTGGCGGTCGGAACCAATTTCCGTGGTGGCGGTCGGAACCAATGTCCGGGGTGGTGGTCGGAACCAAGGTCCGGGGTGGCGGTCGGAAACAAGGTCCGGGGTGACGATCGGAACCAAGGTCCGGGGTGGCGGTCGGAACCAAGGTCCGGCGTGGCGGTCGGAACCAAGGTCCGGGGTGGCGGTCGGAAGGAAGGTCCGGGGTGGCGGTTGAAACCAAGGACCGGGGTGGCGGTCGGAACCACGTTCCGGGGTGGCGGTCGGAACCAAGGTCCGGTGGGGCGGACGGAACCAAGGTCCGGGGTGGCGTTCTGAACCAAGGTCCGGGGTGGCGGTTGGAACCAAGGACCGGGGTGGCGGTCGGAACCACGTTCCGGGGTGGGGGTCGGAACCTAGGTCCGGGATGGCGGTTGGAACCAAGGACCGGGGTGGCGGTCGGAACCACGTTCCGGGGTGGTGGTCGGAACTATGGTGCGGGTTGGCGGTCGAAACAAAGGTCCGGGGACGTGGGCGGAACCATGGTCCGGGGTGGCGGTCGGAACCAAGGTCCGAGGTGGCGGTCGGAACCAAGGTCCGGGGTGGCGGTCGGAACCAAGGTCCGGTGTGGCGGTCGGTACCACGTTCCGGGGTGGGGGTCGGAACCTAGGTCCGGGGTGGCGGTCGGAACCAAGTTCCGGGGGGGCGGACGGAACCAAGGTCCGGGGTGGTGTTCTGAACCAAGGTCCGGTTTGGCGGTCCGAACCAAGGTCCGGGGTGGCGGCCGGAACCAAGGTCCGAGGTGGCGGTCGGAACCAATGTCCGGGGTGGCGGTCGGAACCAATGTCCGAGGTGCCGGTCGGAACCAAGGTCCGGGGTGGCGGTCGGAACCAAGGTCCGGGGTGGCGGTCGGAACCAAGGTCCGGGGTGGCGGTCGGAACCAAGGTCCGTGGTGGTGGTCGGAACCAAGGTCCGGGGTGGCGGTCGGAACCAAGGTCCGGGGTGGCGGTCGGAACCAAAGTCCGGTGTGGCGGTCGGAACGAGGTTCCGTGTTGGCGGTCGGAACCAAAATCCGGGGTGGCGGTCGGAACCACGGTCCGGGGTGGCGGTCGGAACCACGGTCCGGGGTGTCGGTCGGACCAACGTCCGGGGTGGCGGTCGCAACCAAGGTCCGGGGTGGCGGTCGGAACCAAGTTCCGTGGCGGCGGTCGGAACCAATGTCCAGGGTGGCGGTCGGAACCAAGGTCCGGGGTGGCGGTCGGAACCAAGGTCCGGGGTGGCGGTCGGAACCAAGGTCCAGGGTGGCGGTCGGAACCAAGGTCCGGGGTGGCGGTCGGAACCAAGGTCCGGCGTGGCGGTCGGAACCAAGGTCCGGGGTGGCGGTCGGAACCAAGGTCCGGGGTGGCGGTTGGAACCAAGGACCGGGGTTGCGATCGGAACCATGTTCCGGGTGGGGGTCGGATCAATGTCCAGGGTGGCGGTCAGAACCAACGTCCGGGGTGGCGGTTGGAACCAAGGTCCGGGGTGGCGGTCGGAACCAAGGTCCGAGGTGGCGGTCGGAACCACGTTCCGGGGTGGCGGTCGGAACCAAGGTCCGGGGTGGCGGTCGGAATGAAGGTCCGGGGTCGCGGTCGGAAGCAAGGTCCGGGGTGGCGGTCGGAACCAAGGTCCGGGGTGGCGGTCGGAACCAAGGTCCGGGGTGGCGGTCGGATCCAAGGTCCGGGGTGGCGGTCGGAACCAAGGTCCAGCGTGGCGGTCGGAACCAAGGTCCGGGGTGGCGGTCGGAAGGAAGGTCCGGGGTGGCGGTTGAAACCAAGGACCGGGGTGGCGGTCAGTACCACGTTCCGGGGTGGCGGTCGGAACCACGTTCCGGGGTGGGTGTCGGAACCTAGGTCCGGGGTGGCGGTTGGAACCAAGGACCGGGGTGGCGGTCGGAACCACGTTCCGGTGTGGTGGTCGGAACTGTGGTGCGGGTTGGCGGTCGAAACAAAGGTCCGGGGTCGTGGGCGGAACCATGGTCCGGGGTGGCGCTCGGAACCAAGGTCCGAGGTGGCGGTCGGAAACAAGTTCCGGGGTGGCGGTCGGAACCATGGTCCGGTGTGCCGGTCGGAACCAAGGTCCGGGGTGGCGGACGGAACCAAGGTCCGGGGTGGGGGTTGGAACCAAGGACCGGGGTGGCGGTCGGAACCACGTTCCGGGGTGGGGGTCGGAACCTAGGTCCAGGGTGGCGGTCGGAACCAAGGTCCGGGGGGGCGGACGGAACCAAGCTCCGGGGTGGTGTTCTGAACCAAGGTCCGGGGTGGCGGTCCGAACCAAGGTCCGGGGTGGCGGTCGGAACCAAGGTCCGGGGTGGCGGTCGGAACCAATGTCCGGGGTGGCGGTCGGAACCAATGTACGAGGTGGAGGTCGGGACCAAGGTCCGGGGTGGCGGTCGGAACCAAGGTCCGGGGTGGCGGTCGGAACCAAGGTCCGAGATGGCGTTCGAAACCAAAGTCCGGTGTGGCGGTCGGAACCAGGTTCCGTGTTGGCGGTCGGAACCAAAGTCCGGGGTGGCGGTTGGAACCACGGTCCGGGGTGGCGGTCGGAACCAAGGTCCAGGGTGGCGGTCGGAACCCAGGTCCGGGGTGGCGGTCGGAACCAAGGTCCAGGGTGGCGGTTGGAACCAAGGACCGGGGTTGCGGTCGGAACCACGTTCCGGGTGGCGGTCGGATCAATGTCCAGGGTGGCGGTCAGAACCAACGTCCGGGGTGGCGGTTGGAACCAAGGTCCGGAGTGGCGGTCGGAACCAAGGTCCGAGGTGGCGGTCGGAACCACGTTCCGGGGTGGCGGTCGGAACCAATGTCCGGGGTGGCGGTCGGAACCAGTGTCCGAGGTGCCGGTCGGAACCAAGGTCCAGGGTGGCGGTCGGAACCAAGGTCCGGGGTGGCGGTCGGAACCAAGGTCCGGGGTGGCGGTCGGAACCATGGTCCGGTGTGGCGGTCGGAACGAAGGTCCGGTGTGGCGGTCGGAACCAAGGTCCGGGGTGGCGGTTGGAACCAAGGACCGGGGTGGCGGTCGGTACCACGTTCCGGGGTGGGGGTCGGAACCTAGATCCGGGGTGGCGGTCGGAACCAAGGTCCGGGGGGGCGGACGGAACCAAGGTCCGGGGTGGTGTTCTGAACCAAGGTCCGGGGTGGCGGTCCGAACCAAGGTCCGGGGTGGCGGCCGGAACCAAGGTCCGGGGTGGCCGTCGGAACCAATGTCCGGGGTGGCGGTCGGAACCAGTGTCCGAGGTGCCGGTCGGAACCAAGGTCCGGGGTGGCGGTCGGAACCAAGGTCCGGGGTGGCGGTCGGAACCAAGGTCCGGGGTGGCGGTCGGAACCAAGGTCCGGGGTGGCGGTCGGAACCAAGGTCCAGGGTGGCGGTCGGAACCAAGGTCCGGGGTGGCGGTCGGAACCAAAGTCCGGTGTGGCAGTCGGAACCAGGTTCCGTGTTGGCGGTCGGAACCAAAGTCCGGGGTGGCGGTCGGAACCACGGACCGGGTTGGCGGTCGGAACCACGGTCTGGGGTGTCGGTCGGACCAAGGTCAGGGGTGGCGGTCGCAACCAAGGTCCGGGGTGGCGGTCGGAACCAAGTTCCGTGGCGGCGGTCGGAACCAATGTCCGGGTTGGCGGTCGGAACCAAGGACCGGGGTGGCGGTCGGAACCACGTTCCGGGGTGGGGGTCGGAACCTTGGACTTGGATGGCGGTTGGAACCAAGGACCGGGGTGGCGGTCGGATCCACGTTCCGGGGTGGTGGTCGGAACTACGGTGCGGGTTGGCGGTCGAAACAAACTTCCGGGGACGTGGGCGGAACCATGGTCCGGGGTGGCGGTCGGAACCAAGGTCCGCGGTGGCGGTCGGAACCAAGGTCCGGGGTGGCGGTCGGAACCAAGGTCCGGTGTGGCGGTCGGAACCAAGGTCCGGGGTGGCGGTCGGAACCAAGGTCCGGGGTGGCGGTTGGAACCAAGGACCGGGGTGGCGGTCGGTACCACGTTCCGGGGTGGGGGTCGGAACCTAGGTCCGGGGTGGCGGTCGGAACCAATGTCCGGGGTGGCGGTCGGAACCAGTGTCCGAGGTGCCGGTCGGAACCAAGGTCCAGGGTGGCGGTTGGAACCAAGGACCGGGGTGGCGGTCGGAACCACGTTCCGGGGTGGGGGTCGGAACCTAGGTCCGGGATGGCGGTTGGAACCAAGGACCGGGGTGGCGGTCGGAACCACGTTCCGGGGTGGTGGTCGGAACTATGGTGCGGGTTGGCGGTCGAAACAAAGGTCCGGGGACGTGGGCGGAACCATGGTCCGGGGTGGCGGTCGGAACCAAGGTCCGAGGTGGCGGTCGGAACCAAGGTCCGGGGTGGCGGTCGGAACCAAGGTCCGGTGTGGCGGTCGGTACCACGTTCCGGGGTGGGGGTCGGAACCTAGGTCCGGGGTGGCGGTCGGAACCAAGTTCCGGGGGGGCGGACGGAACCAAGGTCCGGGGTGGTGTTCTGAACCAAGGTCCGGTTTGGCGGTCCGAACCAAGGTCCGGGGTGGCGGCCGGAACCAAGGTCCGAGGTGGCGGTCGGAACCAATGTCCGGGGTGGCGGTCGGAACCAATGTCCGAGGTGCCGGTCGGAACCAAGGTCCGGGGTGGCGGTCGGAACCAAGGTCCGGGGTGGCGGTCGGAACCAAGGTCCGGGGTGGCGGTCGGAACCAAGGTCCGTGGTGGTGGTCGGAACCAAGGTCCGGGGTGGCGGTCGGAACCAAGGTCCGGGGTGGCGGTCGGAACCAAAGTCCGGTGTGGCGGTCGGAACGAGGTTCCGTGTTGGCGGTCGGAACCAAAATCCGGGGTGGCGGTCGGAACCACGGTCCGGGGTGGCGGTCGGAACCACGGTCCGGGGTGTCGGTCGGACCAACGTCCGGGGTGGCGGTCGCAACCAAGGTCCGGGGTGGCGGTCGGAACCAAGTTCCGTGGCGGCGGTCGGAACCAATGTCCAGGGTGGCGGTCGGAACCAAGGTCCGGGGTGGCGGTCGGAACCAAGGTCCGGGGTGGCGGTCGGAACCAAGGTCCAGGGTGGCGGTCGGAACCAAGGTCCGGGGTGGCGGTCGGAACCAAGGTCCGGCGTGGCGGTCGGAACCAAGGTCCGGGGTGGCGGTCGGAACCAAGGTCCGGGGTGGCGGTTGGAACCAAGGACCGGGGTTGCGATCGGAACCATGTTCCGGGTGGGGGTCGGATCAATGTCCAGGGTGGCGGTCAGAACCAACGTCCGGGGTGGCGGTTGGAACCAAGGTCCGGGGTGGCGGTCGGAACCAAGGTCCGAGGTGGCGGTCGGAACCACGTTCCGGGGTGGCGGTCGGAACCAAGGTCCGGGGTGGCGGTCGGAATGAAGGTCCGGGGTCGCGGTCGGAAGCAAGGTCCGGGGTGGCGGTCGGAACCAAGGTCCGGGGTGGCGGTCGGAACCAAGGTCCGGGGTGGCGGTCGGATCCAAGGTCCGGGGTGGCGGTCGGAACCAAGGTCCAGCGTGGCGGTCGGAACCAAGGTCCGGGGTGGCGGTCGGAAGGAAGGTCCGGGGTGGCGGTTGAAACCAAGGACCGGGGTGGCGGTCAGTACCACGTTCCGGGGTGGCGGTCGGAACCACGTTCCGGGGTGGGTGTCGGAACCTAGGTCCGGGGTGGCGGTTGGAACCAAGGACCGGGGTGGCGGTCGGAACCACGTTCCGGTGTGGTGGTCGGAACTGTGGTGCGGGTTGGCGGTCGAAACAAAGGTCCGGGGTCGTGGGCGGAACCATGGTCCGGGGTGGCGCTCGGAACCAAGGTCCGAGGTGGCGGTCGGAAACAAGTTCCGGGGTGGCGGTCGGAACCATGGTCCGGTGTGCCGGTCGGAACCAAGGTCCGGGGTGGCGGACGGAACCAAGGTCCGGGGTGGGGGTTGGAACCAAGGACCGGGGTGGCGGTCGGAACCACGTTCCGGGGTGGGGGTCGGAACCTAGGTCCAGGGTGGCGGTCGGAACCAAGGTCCGGGGGGGCGGACGGAACCAAGCTCCGGGGTGGTGTTCTGAACCAAGGTCCGGGGTGGCGGTCCGAACCAAGGTCCGGGGTGGCGGTCGGAACCAAGGTCCGGGGTGGCGGTCGGAACCAATGTCCGGGGTGGCGGTCGGAACCAATGTCCGAGGTGGAGGTCGGGACCAAGGTCCGGGGTGGCGGTCGGAACCAAGGTCCGGGGTGGCGGTCGGAACCAAGGTCCGAGATGGCGTTCGGAACCAAAGTCCGGTGTGGCGGTCGGAACCAGGTTCCGTGTTGGCGGTCGGAACCAAAGTCCGGGGTGGCGGTTGGAACCACGGTCCGGGGTGGCGGTCGGAACCAAGGTCCAGGGTGGCGGTCGGAACCCAGGTCCGGGGTGGCGGTCGGAACCAAGGTCCAGGGTGGCGGTTGGAACCAAGGACCGGGGTTGCGGTCGGAACCACGTTCCGGGTGGCGGTCGGATCAATGTCCAGGGTGGCGGTCAGAACCAACGTCCGGGGTGGCGGTTGGAACCAAGGTCCGGAGTGGCGGTCGGAACCAAGGTCCGAGGTGGCGGTCGGAACCACGTTCCGGGGTGGCGGTCGGAACCAATGTCCGGGGTGGCGGTCGGAACCAGTGTCCGAGGTGCCGGTCGGAACCAAGGTCCAGGGTGGCGGTCGGAACCAAGGTCCGGGGTGGCGGTCGGAACCAAGGTCCGGGGTGGCGGTCGGAACCATGGTCCGGTGTGGCGGTCGGAACGAAGGTCCGGTGTGGCGGTCGGAACCAAGGTCCGGGGTGGCGGTTGGAACCAAGGACCGGGGTGGCGGTCGGTACCACGTTCCGGGGTGGGGGTCGGAAACTAGATCCGGGGTGGCGGTCGGAACCAAGGTCCGGGGGGGCGGACGGAACCAAGGTCCGGGGTGGTGTTCTGAACCAAGGTCCGGGGTGGCGGTCCGAACCAAGGTCCGGGGTGGCGGCCGGAACCAAGGTCCGGGGTGGCCGTCGGAACCAATGTCCGGGGTGGCGGTCGGAACCAGTGTCCGAGGTGCCGGTCGGAACCAAGGTCCGGGGTGGCGGTCGGAACCAAGGTCCGGGGTGGCGGTCGGAACCAAGGTCCGGGGTGGCGGTCGGAACCAAGGTCCGGGGTGGCGGTCGGAACCAAGGTCCAGGGTGGCGGTCGGAACCAAGGTCCGGGGTGGCGGTCGGAACCAAAGTCCGGTGTGGCGGTCGGAACCAGGTTCCGTGTTGGCGGTCGGAACCAAAGTCCGGGGTGGCGGTCGGAACCACGGACCGGGTTGGCGGTCGGAACCACGGTCTGGGGTGTCGGTCGGACCAAGGTCAGGGGTGGCGGTCGCAACCAAGGTCCGGGGTGGCGGTCGGAACCAAGTTCCGTGGCGGCGGTCGGAACCAATGTCCGGGTTGGCGGTCGGAACCAAGGACCGGGGTGGCGGTCGGAACCACGTTCCGGGGTGGGGGTCGGAACCTTGGACTTGGATGGCGGTTGGAACCAAGGACCGGGGTGGCGGTCGGATCCACGTTCCGGGGTGGTGGTCGGAACTACGGTGCGGGTTGGCGGTCGAAACAAACTTCCGGGGACGTGGGCGGAACCATGGTCCGGGGTGGCGGTCGGAACCAAGGTCCGCGGTGGCGGTCGGAACCAAGGTCCGGGGTGGCGGTCGGAACCAAGGTCCGGTGTGGCGGTCGGA
Organism: Mustelus asterias; assembly: GCF_964213995.1. Lineage (NCBI taxonomy): Eukaryota > Metazoa > Chordata > Chondrichthyes > Carcharhiniformes > Triakidae > Mustelus > Mustelus asterias. Next base: position 51,049 of record NW_027592213.1, read on the forward strand.
ACCAAGGTCCGGGGTGGCGGTCGGAACCAAGGTCCGGGGTGGCGGTTGGAACCAAGGACCGGGGTGGCGGTCGGTACCACGTTCCGGGGTGGGGGTCGGAACCTAGGTCCGGGGTGGCGGTCGGAACCAATGTCCGGGGTGGCGGTCGGAACCAGTGTCCGAGGTGCCGGTCGGAACCAAGGTCCAGGGTGGCGGTCGGAACCAAGGTCCGGGGTGGCGGTCGGAACCAAGGTCCGGGGTGGCGGTCGGAACCAAGGTCCGGTGTGGCGGTCGGAATGAAGGTCCGGGGTCGCGGTCGGAACCAAGGTCCGCGGTGGCGTTCGGAACCAAGGTCCGGGGTGGCGGTCGGAACCAATTTCCGTGGTGGCGGTCGGAACCAATGTCCGGGGTGGTGGTCGGAACCAAGGTCCGGGGTGGCGGTCGGAAACAAGGTCCGGGGTGACGATCGGAACCAAGGTCCGGGGTGGCGGTCGGAACCAAGGTCCGGCGTGGCGGTCGGAACCAAGGTCCGGGGTGGCGGTCGGAAGGAAGGTCCGGGGTGGCGGTTGAAACCAAGGACCGGGGTGGCGGTCGGAACCACGTTCCGGGGTGGCGGTCGGAACCAAGGTCCGGTGGGGCGGACGGAACCAAGGTCCGGGGTGGCGTTCTGAACCAAGGTCCGGGGTGGCGGTTGGAACCAAGGACCGGGGTGGCGGTCGGAACCACGTTCCGGGGTGGGGGTCGGAACCTAGGTCCGGGATGGCGGTTGGAACCAAGGACCGGGGTGGCGGTCGGAACCACGTTCCGGGGTGGCGGTCGGAACTATGGTGCGGGTTGGCGGTCGGAACCAAGGTCCGGGGTGGCGGTCGGAACCAAGGTCCGGTGTGGCGGTCGGTACCACGTTCCGGGGTGGGGGTCGGAACCTAGGTCCGGGGTGACGGTCGGAACCAAGGTCCGGGGGGGCGGACGGAACCAAGGTCCGGGGTGGTGTTCTGAACCAAGGTCCGGTTTGGCGGTCCGAACCAAGGTCCGGGGTGACGGCCGGAACCAAGGTCCGAGGTGGCGGTCGGAACCAATGTCCGGGGTGGCGGTCGGAACCAATGTCCGAGGTGCCGGTCGGAACCAAGGTCAGGGGTGGCGGTCGGAACCAAGGTCCGGGGTGGCGGTCGGAACCAAGGTCCGGGGTGGCGGTCGGAACCAAGGTCCGTGGTGGTGGTCGGAACCAAGGTCCGGGGTGGCGGTCGGAACCAAGGTCCGGGGTGGCGGTCGGAACCAAAGTCCGGTGTGGCGGTCGGAACGAGGTTCCGTGTTGGCGGTCGGAACCAAAATCCGGGGTGGCGGTCGGAACCACGGTCCGGGGTGGCGGTCGGAACCACGGTCCGGGGTGTCGGTCGGACCAACGTCCGGGGTGGCGGTCGGAACCAAGTTCCGTGGCGGCGGTCGGAACCAATGTCCAGGGTGGCGGTCGGAACCAAGGTCCGGGGTGGCGGTCGGAACCAAGGTCCGGGGTGGCGGTCGGAACCAAGGTCCAGGGTGGCGGTCGGAACAAAGGTCCGGGGTGGCGGTCGGAACCAAGGTCCGGCGTGGCGGTCGGAACCAAGGTCCGGGGTGGCGGTCGGAACCAAGGTCCGGGGTAGCGGTTGGAACCAAGGACCGGGGTTGCGATCGGAACCATGTTCCGGGTGGGGGTCGGATCAATGTCCAGGGTGGCGGTCAGAACCAACGTCCGGGGTGGCGGTTGGAACCAAGGTCCGGGGTGGCGGTCGGAACCAAGGTCCGAGGTGGCGGTCGGAACCACGTTCCGGGGTGGCGGTCGGAACCAAGGTCCGGGGTGGCGGTCGGAATGAAGGTCCGGGGTCGCGGTCGGAAGCAAGGTCCGGGGTGGCGGTCGGAACCAAGGTCCGGGGTGGCGGTCGGAACCAAGGTCCGGGGTGGCGGTCGGATCCAAGGTCCGGGGTGGCGGTCGGAACCAAGGTCCAGCGTGGCGGTCGGAACCAAGGTCCGGGTTGGCGGTCGGAAGGAAGGTCCGGGGTGGCGGTTGAAACCAAGGACCGGGGTGGCGGTCAGTACCACGTTCCGGGGTGGCGGTCGGAACCACGTTCCGGGGTGGGTGTCGGAACCTAGGTCCGGGGTGGCGGTTGGAACCAAGGACCGGGGTGGCGGTCGGAACCACGTTCCGGTGTGGTGGTCGGAACTGTGGTGCGGGTTGGCGGTCGAAACAAAGGTCCGGGGTCGTGGGCGGAACCATGGTCCGGGGTGGCGCTCGGAACCAAGGTCCGAGGTGGCGGTCGGAAACAAGTTCCGGGGTGGCGGTCGGAACCATGGTCCGGTGTGCCGGTCGGAACCAAGGTCCGGGGTGGCGGACGGAACCAAGGTCCGGGGTGGGGGTTGGAACCAAGGACCGGGGTGGCGGTCGGAACCACGTTCCGGGGTGGGGGTCGGAACCTAGGTCCAGGGTGGCGGTCGGAACCAAGGTCCGGGGGGGCGGACGGAACCAAGCTCCGGGGTGGTGTTCTGAACCAAGGTCCGGGGTGGCGGTCCGAACCAAGGTCCGGGGTGGCGGTCGGAACCAAGGTCCGGGGTGGCGGTCGGAACCAATGTCCGGGGTGGCGGTCGGAACCAATGTCCGAGGTGGAGGTCGGGACCAAGGTCCGGGGTGGCGGTCGGAACCAAGGTCCGGGGTGGCGGTCGGAACCAAGTTCCGAGATGGCGTTCGGAACCAAAGTCCGGTGTGGCGGTCGGAACCAGGTTCCGTGTTGGCGGTCGGACCAAAGTCCGGGGTGGCGGTCGGAACCACGGTCCGGGGTGGCGGTCGGAACCAAGGTCCAGGGTGGCGGTCGGAACCCAGGTCCGGGGTGGCGGTCGGAACCAAGGTCCAGGGTGGCGGTTGGAACCAAGGACCGGGGTTGCGGTCGGAACCACGTTCCGGGTGGCGGTCGGATCAATGTCCAGGGTGGCGGTCAGAACCAACGTCCGGGGTGGCGGTTGGAACCAAGGTCCGGAGTGGCGGTCGGAACCAAGGTCCGAGGTGGCGGTCGGAACCACGTTCCGGGGTGGCGGTCGGAACCAATGTCCGGGGTGGCGGTCGGAACCAGTGTCCGAGGTGCCGGTCGGAACCAAGGTCCAGGGTGGCGGTCGGAACCAAGGTCCGGGGTGGCGGTCGGAACCAAGGTCCGGGGTGGCGGTCGGAACCATGGTCCGGTGTGGCGGTCGGAACGAAGGTCCGGTGTGGCGGTCGGAACCAAGGTCCGGGGTGGCGGTTGGAACCAAGGACCGGGGTGGCGGTCGGTACCACGTTCCGGGGTGGGGGTCGGAACCTAGATCCGGGGTGGCGGTCGGAACCAAGGTCCGGGGGGGCGGACGGAACCAAGGTCCGGGGTGGTGTTCTGAACCAAGGTCCGGGGTGGCGGTCCGAACCAAGGTCCGGGGTGGCGGCCGGAACCAAGGTCCGGGGTGGCCGTCGGAACCAATGTCCGGGGTGGCGGTCGGAACCAGTGTCCGAGGTGCCGGTCGGAACCAAGGTCCGGGGTGGCGGTCGGAACCAAGGTCCGGGGTGGCGGTCGGAACCAAGGTCCGGGGTGGCGGTCGGAACCAAGGTCCGGGGTGGCGGTCGGAACCAAGGTCCAGGGTGGCGGTCGGAACCAAGGTCCGGGGTGGCGGTCGGAACCAAAGTCCGGTGTGGCGGTCGGAACCAGGTTCCGTGTTGGCGGTCGGAACCAAAGTCCGGGGTGGCGGTCGGAACCACGGACCGAGTTGGCGGTCGGAACCACGGTCTGGGGTGTCGGTCGGACCAAGGTCAGGGGTGGCGGTCGCAACCAAGGTCCGGGGTGGCGGTCGGAACCAAGTTCCGTGGCGGCGGTCGGAACCAATGTCCGGGTTGGCGGTCGGAACCAAGGACCGGGGTGGCGGTCGGAACCACGTTCCGGGGTGGGGGTCGGAACCTTGGACTTGGATGGCGGTTGGAACCAAGGACCGGGGTGGCGGTCGGATCCACGTTCCGGGGTGGTGGTCGGAACTACGGTGCGGGTTGGCGGTCGAAACAAACTTCCGGGGACGTGGGCGGAACCATGGTCCGGGGTGGCGGTCGGAACCAAGGTCCGCGGTGGCGGTCGGAACCAAGGTCCGGGGTGGCGGTCGGAACCAAGGTCCGGTGTGGCGGTCGGAACCAAGGTCCGGGGTGGCGGTCGGAACCAAGGTCCGGGGTGGCGGTTGGAACCAAGGACCGGGGTGGCGGTCGGTACCACGTTCCGGGGTGGGGGTCGGAACCTAGGTCCGGGGTGGCGGTCGGAACCAAGGTCCGGGGGGGCGGACGGAACCAAGGTCCGGGGTGGTGTTCTGAACCAAGGTCCGGGGTGGCGGTCCGAACCAAGGTCCGGGGTGGCGGCCGGAACCAAGGTCCGGGGTGGCGGTCGGAACCAATGTCCGGGGTGGCGGTCGGAACCAGTGTCCGAGGTGCCGGTCGGAACCAAGGTCCGTGGTGGCGGTCGGAACCAAGGTCCGGGGTGGCGGTTGGAACCAAGGTCCGGGGTGGCGGTCGGAACCAAGGTCCGGGGTGGCGGTCGGAACCAAGGTCCAGGGTGGCGGTCGGAACCAAGGTCCGGGGTGGCGGTCGGAACCAAAGTCCGGTGTGGCGGTCGGAACCAGGTTCCGTGTTGGCGGTCGGAACCAAAGTCCGGGGTGGCGGTCGGAACCACGGTCCGGGTTGGCGGTCGGAACCACGGTCCGGGGTTTCGGTCGGACCAAGGTCCGGGGTGGCGGTCGCAACCAAGGTCCGGTGTGGCGGTCGGAACCAAGTTCCGTGGCGGCGGTCGGAACCAATGTCCGGGGTGGCGGTCGGAACCAAGGTCCGGGGTGGCGGTCGGAACCAAGGTCCGGGGTGGCGGTCGGAACCAAGGTCCGGGGTGGCGGTCGGAACCAAGGTCCGATGTGGCGGTCAGAACCAAGGTCTGGGGTGGCGGTCGGAACCAAGGTCCGGCGTGGCGGTCGGAACCAAGGTCTGGGGTGGCGGTCGGAACCAAGGTCCGGCGTGGCGGTCGGAACCAAGGTCCGGGGTGGCGGTCGGAACCAAGGTCCGGGGTGGCGGTCGGAAGTCAGGTCCGGGGTGGCGGTCGTAACCAAGGTCCAGGGTGGTGGTCGGAACCAAGGTCCGAGGTTGCGGTCAGAACCAAGGTCCGGGGTGGCGGTCGGAACCAAGGTCCGGCGTAGCGGTCGGAACCAAGGTCCGGGGTGGCGGTTGGAACCAAGGACCGGGGTGGCGGTCGGAACCACGTTCCGGGTTGGCGGTCGGAACCAAGGTGCGCGGTGGCAGTCGGAACCAAGGTCCGGTGTGGTGGTCGGAACCAAGGTCCGGGGTGTCGGTCGGAAACAAAATCCGGGTTGGGGGTCGGAACCAAGTTCCGTGGTGGCAGTCGGAACCAATGTCCGGGGTGGCGGTCGGAACCAAGGTCCGGTGTGGCGGTCGGAATGAAGGTCCGGGGTCGCGGTCGGAACCAAGGTCCGGGGTGGCGTTCGGAACCAAGGTCCGGGCTGGCGGTCGGAACCAATTTCCGTGGTGGCGGTCGGAACCAATGTCCGGGGTGGTGGTCGGAACCAAGGTCCGGGGTGGCGGTCGGAACCAAGGTCCGGGGTGGCGGTCGGAACCAAGGTCCGGGGTGGCGGTCGGAACCAAGGTCCGGCGTGGCGGTCGGAACCAAGGTCCGGGGTGGCGGTCGGAAGGAAGGTCCGGGGTGGCGGTTGAAACCAAGGACCGGGGTGGCGGTCGGAACCACGTTCCGGGGTGGCGGTCGGAAGCAAGTTCCGGGGTGGCGGTCGGAACCAAGGTCCGGTGGGGCGGACGGAACCAAGGTCCGGGGTGGCGTTCTGAACCAAGGTCCGGGGTGGCGGTTGGAACCAAGGACCGGGGTGGCGGTCGGAATCACGTTCCGGGGTGGGGGTCGGAACCTAGGTCCGGGATGGCGGTTGGAACCAAGGACCGGGGTGGCGGTCGGAACCACGTTCCGGGGTGGTGGTCGGAACTATGGTGCGGGTTGGCGGTCGAAACAAAGGTCCGGGGACGTGGGCGGAACCATGGTCCGGGGTCGCGGTCGGAACCAAGGTCCGAGGTGGCGGTCGGAACCAAGGTCCGGGGTGGCGGTCGGAACCAAGGTCCGGTGTGGCGGTCGGAACCAAGGTCCGGGGTGGCGGTCGGAACCAAGGTCCGGGGTGGCGGTTGGAACCAAGGACCGGGGTGGCGGTCGGTACCACGTTCCGGGGTGGGGGTCGGAACCTAGGTCCGGGGTGGCGGTCGGAACCAAGGTCCGGGGGGGCGGACGGAACCAAGGTCCGGGGTGGTGTTCTGAACCAAGGTCCGGTTTGGCGGTCCGAACCAAGGTCCGGGGTGGCGGCCGGAACCAAGGTCCGAGGTGGCGGTCGGAACCAATGTCCGGGGTGGCGGTCGGAACCAATGTCCGAGGTGCCGGTCGGAACCAAGGTCCGGGGTGGCGGTCGGAACCAAGGTCCGGGGTGGCGGTCGGAACCAAGGTCCGGGGTGGCGGTCGGAACCAAGGTCCGATGTGGCGGTCAGAACCAAGGTCTGGGGTGGCGGTCGGAACCAAGGTCCGGCGTGGCGGTCGGAACCAAGGTCTGGGGTGGCGGTCGGAACCAAGGTCCGGAGTGGCGGTCGGAACCAAGGTCCGGGGTGGCGGTCGGAACCAAGGTCCGGGGTGGCGGTCGGACGTCAGGTCCGGGGTGGCGGTCGTAACCAAGGTCCAGGGTGGGGGTCGGAACCAAGGTCCGAGGTTGCGGTCAGAACCAAGGTCCGGGGTGGCGGTCGGAACCAAGGTCCGGCGTAGCGGTCGGAACCAAGGTCCGGGGTGGCGGTCGGAAGCGAGGTCCGGGGTGGCGGTCGGAAGCAAGGTCCGGGGTGGCGGTTGGAACCAAGGACCGGGGTGGCGGTCGGAACCACGTTCCGGGGTGGCGGTCGGAAGCAGGGTCCGGGGTGGCGGTCGGAACCAAGGTCCTGGGTGGCAGTCGGAACCAAGGTCCGGGGTGGCGGTCGGAACCAATGTCCGGGATGGCGGTCGGAACCAATGTCCGAGGTGGCGGTCGGAACCAAGGTCCGGGTTGGCGGTCGGAACCAAGGTGCGGGGTGGCAGTCGGAACCAAGGTCCGGTGTGGTGGTCGGAACCAAGGTCCGGGGTGTCGGTCGGAAACAAAATCCGGGTTGGCGGTCGGAACCAAGTTCCGTGGTGGCAGTCGGAACCAATGTCCGGGGTGGCAGTCGGAACCAATGTCCGGGGTGGCGTTCGGAACCAAGGTCCGGGCTGGCGGTCGGAACCAATTTCCGTGGTGGCGGTCGGAACCAATGTCCGGGGGGGCGGACGGAACCAAGGTCCGGGGTGGTGTTCTGAACCAAGGTCCGGGGTGGCGGTCCGAATCAAGGTCCGGGGTGGCGGCCGGAACCAAGGTCCGGGGTGGCCGTCGGAACCAATGTCCGGGGTGGCGGTCGGAACCAGTGTCCGAGGTGCCGGTCGGAACCAAGGTCCGGGGTGGCGGTCGGAACCAAGGTCCGGGGTGGCGGTCGGAACCAAGGTCCGGGGTGGCGGTCGGAACCAAGGTCCGGGGTGGCGGTCGGAACCAAGGTCCAGGGTGGCGGTCGGAACCAAGGTCCGGGGTGGCGGTCGGAACCAAAGTCCGGTGTGGCGGTCGGAACCAGGTTCCGTGTTGGCGGTCGGAACCAAAGTCCGGGGTGGCGGTCGGAACCACGGACCGGGTTGGCGGTCGGAACCACGGTCTGGGGTGTCGGTCGGACCAAGGTCAGGGGTGGCGGTCGCAACCAAGGTCCGGGGTGGCGGTCGGAACCAAGTTCCGTGGCGGCGGTCGGAACCAATGTCCGGGTTGGCGGTCGGAACCAAGGACCGGGGTGGCGGTCGGAACCACGTTCCGGGGTGGGGGTCGGAACCTTGGACTTGGATGGCGGTTGGAACCAAGGACCGGGGTGGCGGTCGGATCCACGTTCCGGGGTGGTGGTCGGAACTACGGTGCGGGTTGGCGGTCGAAACAAACTTCCGGGGACGTGGGCGGAACCATGGTCCGGGGTGGCGGTCGGAACCAAGGTCCGCGGTGGCGGTCGGAACCAAGGTCCGGGGTGGCGGTCGGAACCAAGGTCCGGTGTGGCGGTCGGAACCAAGGTCCGGGGTGGCGGTCGGAACCAAGGTCCGGGGTGGCGGTTGGAACCAAGGACCGGGGTGGCGGTCGGTACCACGTTCCGGGGTGGGGGTCGGAACCTAGGTCCGGGGTGGCGGTCGGAACCAAGGTCCGGGGGGGCGGACGGAACCAAGGTCCGGGGTGGTGTTCTGAACCAAGGTCCGGGGTGGCGGTCCGAACCAAGGTCCGGGGTGGCGGCCGGAACCAAGGTCCGGGGTGGCGGTCGGAACCAATGTCCGGGGTGGCGGTCGGAACCAGTGTCCGAGGTGCCGGTCGGAACCAAGGTCCGTGGTGGCGGTCGGAACCAAGGTCCGGGGTGGCGGTTGGAACCAAGGTCCGGGGTGGCGGTCGGAACCAAGGTCCGGGGTGGCGGTCGGAACCAAGGTCCAGGGTGGCGGTCGGAACCAAGGTCCGGGGTGGCGGTCGGAACCAAAGTCCGGTGTGGCGGTCGGAACCAGGTTCCGTGTTGGCGGTCGGAACCAAAGTCCGGGGTGGCGGTCGGAACCACGGTCCGGGTTGGCGGTCGGAACCACGGTCCGGGGTTTCGGTCGGACCAAGGTCCGGGGTGGCGGTCGCAACCAAGGTCCGGGGTGGCGGTCGGAACCAAGTTCCGTGGCGGCGGTCGGAACCAATGTCCGGGGTGGCGGTCGGAACCAAGGTCCGGGGTGGCGGTCGGAACCAAGGTCCGGGGTGGCGGTCGGAACCAAGGTCCGGGGTGGCGGTCGGAACCAAGGTCCGATGTGGCGGTCAGAACCAAGGTCTGGGGTGGCGGTCGGAACCAAGGTCCGGCGTGGCGGTCGGAACCAAGGTCTGGGGTGGCGGTCGGAACCAAGGTCCGGCGTGGCGGTCGGAACCAAGGTCCGGGGTGGCGGTCGGAACCAAGGTCCGGGGTGGCGGTCGGAAGTCAGGTCCGGGGTGGCGGTCGTAACCAAGGTCCAGGGTGGTGGTCGGAACCAAGGTCCGAGGTTGCGGTCAGAACCAAGGTCCGGGGTGGCGGTCGGAACCAAGGTCCGGCGTAGCGGTCGGAACCAAGGTCCGGGGTGGCGGTTGGAACCAAGGACCGGGGTGGCGGTCGGAACCACGTTCCGGGTTGGCGGTCGGAACCAAGGTGCGCGGTGGCAGTCGGAACCAAGGTCCGGTGTGGTGGTCGGAACCAAGGTCCGGGGTGTCGGTCGGAAACAAAATCCGGGTTGGGGGTCGGAACCAAGTTCCGTGGTGGCAGTCGGAACCAATGTCCGGGGTGGCGGTCGGAACCAAGGTCCGGTGTGGCGGTCGGAATGAAGGTCCGGGGTCGAGGTCGGAACCAAGGTCCGGGGTGGCGTTCGG
>NW_027592214.1:0-55000 GCF_964213995.1 Mustelus asterias
GTGAGTGTGTGTGTGAGAGAGAGAGAGTGTGTGTGTGAGAGAGAGTGGTGTGTGTGTGAGAGAGAGTGAGTGTGTGTGTGAGAGAGAGTGAGTGTGTGTGAGAGAGAGTGAGTGTGTGTGTGAGAGAGAGTGAGTGTGTGTGTGAGAGAGAGTGAGTTGTGTGTGAGAGAGAGTGAGTGTGTGTGTGAGAGAGAGTGAGTGTGTGTGTGAGAGAGAGTGAGTGTGTGTGTGAGAGAGAGTGAGTGTGTGTGTGAGAGAGAGTGAGTGTGTGTGTGAGAGAGAGTGAGTGTGTGTGTGAGAGAGAGTGAGTGTGTGTGTGAGAGAGAGTGAGTGTGTGTGTGAGAGAGAGTGAGTGTGTGTGTGAGAGAGAGTGTTAGAGAGTGAGTGTGTTGTGTGAGAGAGTGTGTGTGTGAGAGAGAGTGCGTGTGTGTGTGAGAGAGAGTGAGTGTGTGTGTGAGAGAGAGTGAGTGTGTGTGTGAGAGAGAGTGAGTGTGTGTGTGAGAGAGAGTGAGTGTGTGTGTGAGAGAGAGTGAGTGTGTGTGTGAGAGAGAGTGAGTGTGTGTGTGAGAGAGAGTGAGTGTGTGTGTGAAGAGAGTGAGTGTGTGTGTGAGAGAGAGTGAGTGTGTGTGTGAGAGAGAGTGAGTGTGTGTGTGAGAGAGAGTGAGTGTGTGTGTGAGAGAGAGTGAGTGTGTGGTGAGAGAGAGTGAGTGTGTGTGTGAGAGAGAGTGAGTGTGTGTGTGAGTAGTGTGTGTGTGAGAGAGAGTGAGTGTGTGTGTGAGAGAGAGTGAGTGTGTGTGTGAGAGAGAGTGAGTGTGTGTGTGAGAGAGAGTGAGTGTGTGTGTGAGAGAGAGTGAGTGTGTGTGTGAGAGAGAGTGAGTGTGTGTGTGGAGAGAGTGAGTGTGTGTGTGAGAGAGAGTGAGTGTGTGTGTGAGAGAGAGTGTGTGTGTGTGTGAGAGAGAGTGAGTGTGTGTGTGAGAGAGAGTGAGTGTGTGTGTGAGAGAGAGTGAGTGTGTGTGTGTGAGAGAGAGTGAGTGTGTGTGTGAGAGAGGTGAGTGTGTGTGAGAGAGAGAGTGAGTGTGTGTGTGAGAGAGAGTGAGTGTGTGTGTGAGAGAGAGTGAGTGTGTGTGTGAGAGAGAGTGAGTGTGTGTGTGAGAGGAGTGAGTGTGTGTGTGAGAGGGAGTGAGTGTGTGTGTGAGAGAGTGAGTGTGTGTGTGTGAGAGAGAGTGAGTGTGTGTGTGAGAGAGAGTGAGTGTGTGTGTGTGAGAGAGAGTGAGTGTGTGTGTGTGGAGAGGAGTGAGTGTGTGTGTGTGTGAGAGAGAGTGAGTGTGTGTGTGTGAGAGAGATGAGTGTGTGTGTGTGAGAGAAGTGAGTGTGTGTGTGAGAGAGAGTGAGTGTGTGTGTGTGAGAGAGAGTGAGTGTGTGTGTGGTGAGAGAGAGTGAGTGTGTGTGTGTGAGAGAGAGTGAGTGTGTGTGTGTGAGAGAGGTGAGTGTGTGTGTGTGAGAGAGAGTGAGTGTGTGTGTTGTGAGAGAGAGTGAGTGTGTGTGTGTGAGAGAGAGTGAGTGTGTGTGTGTGAGAGAGAGTGAGTGTGTGTGTGTGAGAGAGAGTGAGTGTGTGTGTGTGAGAGAGAGTGAGTGTGTGTGTGTGGAGAGAGTGAGTGTGTGTGTGTGAGAGAGAGTGAGTGTGCGTGTGTGAGAGAGAGTGAGTGTGCGTGTGTGAGAGAGAGTGAGTGTGCGTGTGTGAGAGAGAGTGAGTGTGCGTGTGTGAGAGAGAGTGAGTGTGCGTGTGTGAGAGAGAGTGAGTGTGCGTGTGTGAGAGAGAGTGAGTGTGCGTGTGTGAGAGAGAGTGAGTGTGCGTGTGTGAGAGAGAGTGAGTGTGCGTGTGTGAGAGAGTGAGTGCGTGTGTGAGAGAGTGAGTGCGTGTGTGAGAGAGTGAGTGCGTGTGTGAGAGAGTGAGTGCGTGTGTGAGAGAGTGAGTGCGTGTGCGAGTGAGCGTGTGTTTTTCACTACAGTGTCGGAATGGAGGGACCAGGATGGGTTGTTAGTGATCTGTGCGCCTCCCTCTGCAATCTCCGGGGAACAGTGAAGCAACAGAAACCCTGCATTAGTTGAGATGAAAAAATATGGGCATCAATGATACTGCTGCAGTCTCCAGCTCCAGACAGCACGGCACCAACAACACGCCAGGGACCATTCGCAACATGCTGCAGAGAAACATGCTTTAATACAGCTCTTAAAACCACAATATTGGGACAGTTTGATGTTCTATCCTGTCCTCCGTACGGTTTGCAACACTTCAAGATTTTGTGTCACCCCCAAGTTTTCGAGCTATTCCCTGCGCACTGATATCTGGTAGGAGGTCTCACAACACCAGGTTAAAGTCCAACAGGTTTATTTGGTAGCGAAAGCCACACAAGCTTTCGGAGCGCTGCTCCTTCGTCAGGTGAGTGGGAATTCTGTTCACAAATAAAGACACAAACTCAATTTACAGAGTAATGGTTGGAATGCGAGTAATCACGTCTTGAAGGTACAGACAATGTGAGTGGAGAGAGGGTTAAGCACAGGTTGAAGAGATGTGTATTGTCTCCAGACAGGACAGTTAGTGAGATTTTGCAAGCCCAGGCAAGTCGTGGGGGTTACAGATAGTGTGACATGAACCCAAGATCCTGGTTGAGGCCTTCCTCATGTGTGCGGAACTTGGCTATCAGTCTCTGCGCAGCGACTCTGCGCTGTCGTGTGTCGTGAAGGCCGCCTTGGAGAACGCTTACCCGAAGATCAGAGGCCGAATGCCCGTGACCGCTGAAGTGCTCCCCCACAGGAAGAGAACAGTCTTGCCTGGTGATTGTCGAGCGGTGTTCATTCATCCGTTGTCGCAGCGTCTGCATGGTTTCCCCAATGTACCATGCCTCGGGACATCCTTTCCTGCAGCGTATCAGGTAGACAACATTGGCCGAGTTGCAAGAGTAGGTACCGTGTACCTGGTGGATGGTGTTCTCACGTGAGATGATGGCATCCGTGTCGATGATCCGGCACGTCTTGCAGAGGTTGCTGTGGCAGGGTTGTGTGGTGTCACGGTCACTGTTCTCCTGAAGGCTGGGTAGTTTGCTGCGGACAATGGTCTGTTTGAGGTTGTGCGGTTGTTTGAAGGCAAGAAGTGGGGGTGTGGGGATGGCCTTGGCGAGATGTTCGTCTTCATCAATGACATGTTGAAGGCTCCGGAGGAGATGCCGTAGCTTCTCCACTCCGGGGAAGTACTGGACGACGAAGGGTACTCTGTCCACCGTGTCCCGTGTTTGTCTTCTGAGGAGGTCGGTGCGGTTTTTCACTGTGGCGCGTCGGAACTGTTGATCGATGAGTCGAGCGCTATATCCTGTTCTTATGAGGGCATCTTTCAGCGTCTGGAGGTGTCTGTAGCGATCCTCCTCATCCGAGCAGATCCTGTGTATTCAGAGGGCTTGTCCGTAGGGGATGGCTTCTTTAACGTGTTTGGGGTGGAAGCTGGAGATATCTGATATCTGGAGCATGAATGTACATTTATATATCAATCTCGGCCCCTGGCTTTCGATCCGAGGTTCCAAACTTTCAGTGGTTCGTTCTTTTCCATATACAAAACTCTGGTTCCCTTGCGAATCACCCAACCTAACCTCTCACTCTTATTCCCCCAGCTGTTCAAGGAAACCATCGAAAAATATTCAGTTGAGATAGAAACGTCCAACCAGGTGAGTCTTTCACAATGTAATCTGTCAATACCGGAGAGGGAGGGGACTGAGAGACACCAGTCAGTGTACAGATATCTCCCTGAGAGAGAGAGAGAGGACTGAGAGACACCAGTCAGTGTACAGATATCTCCCTGAGAGAGAGAGAGGTGACTGAGAGACACCAGTCAGTGTACAGATATCTCCCTGAGAGAGAGAGAGGACTGAGAGACACCAGTCAGTGTACAGATATCACCCTGAGAGAGAGAGAGGGGACTGAGAGACACCAGTCAGTGTACAGATATCTCCCTGAGAGAGAGAGAGGGGACTGAGAGACATCAGTCAGTGTACAGATATCCCCCTGAGAGAGAGAGAGAGAGAGAGGGGACTGAGAGACACCAGTCAGTGTACAGATATCTCCCTGAGAGAGAGAGAGGGGACTGAGAGACACCAGTCAGTGTACAGATATCTCCCCGAGAGAGAGAGGGGACTGAGAGACACCAGTCAGTGTACAGATATCTCCCCGAGAGAGAGGGGACTGAGAGACACCAGTCAGTGTACAGATATCTCCCCGAGAGAGAGAGAGAGAGGGGACTGAGAGACACCAGTCAGTGTACAGATATCTCCCTGAGAGAGAGCGGGGACTGAGAGACACCAGTCAGTGTACAGATATCTCCCTGAGAGAGAGAGAGGGGACTGAGAGACACCAGTCAGTGTACAGATATCTCCCTGAGAGAGAGAGAGGGGACAGAGAGACACCAGTCAGTGTACAGATATCTCCCTGAGAGAGAGAGAGGGGACTGAGAGACACCAGTCAGTGTACAGATATCTCCTGAGAGAGAGAGGGGACAGAGAGACACCAGTCAGTGTACAGATATCTCCCTGAGAGAGAGAGGACTGAGAGACACCAGTCAGTGTACAGATATCTCCCTGAGAGAGAGAGAGAGGGGACTGAGAGACACCAGTCAGTGTACAGATATCTCCCTGAGAGAGAGAGAGAGGGGACTGAGAGACACCAGTCAGTGTACAGATATCTCCCTGAGAGAGAGAGGGGGGACTGAGAGACACCAGTCAGTGTACAGATATCTCCCTGAGAGAGAGAGAGAGAGGGGACTGAGAAACACCAGTCAGTGTACAGATATCTCCCTGAGAGAGAGAGGGGGGACTGAGAGACACCAGTCAGTGTACAGATATCTCCCTGAGAGAGAGAGAGGGGACTGAGAGACACCAGTCAGTGTACAGATATCCCCCTGAGAGAGAGAGAGGGGGGACTGAGAGACACCAGTCAGTGCACAGATATCTCCCTGAGAGAGAGAGGGGACTGAGAGACACCAGTCAGTGTACAGATATCTCCCTGAGAGAGAGAGAGGACTGAGAGACACCAGTCAGTGTACAGATATCTCCCTGAGAGAGAGAGAGAGGACTGAGAGACACCAGTCAGTGTACAGATATCTCCCTGAGAGAGAGAAGACTGAGAGACATCAGTCAGTGTACAGATATCTCCCTGAGAGAGAGAGAGAGGACTGAGAGACACCAGTCAGTGCACAGATATCTCCCTGAGAGAGAGAGGGGACTGAGAGACACCAGTCAGTGTACAGATATCTCCCTGAGAGAGAGAGGACTGAGAGACACCAGTCAGTGTACAGATATCCCCCTGAGAGAGAGAGGACTGAGAGACACCAGTCAGTGTACAGATATCTCCCTGAGAGAGAGAGGGGACTGAGAGACACCAGTCAGTGTACAGATATCTCCCTGAGAGAGAGAGGACTGAGAGACACCAGTCAGTGTACAGATATCCCCCTGAGAGAGAGAGGACTGAGAGACACCAGTCAGTGTACAGATATCTCCCTGAGAGAGAGAGGACTGAGAGACACCAGTCAGTGTACAGATATCCCCCTGAGAGAGAGAGGACTGAGAGACACCAGTCAGTGTACAGATATCTCCCTGAGAGAGAGAGGGGACTGAGAGACACCAGTCAGTGTACAGATATCACCCTGAGAGAGCGAGAGGGGACTGAGAGACACCAGTCAGTGTACAGATATCTCCCTGAGAGAGAGAGAGGACGGAGAGACACCAGTCAGTGTACAGATATCTCCCTGAGAGAGAGAGGACTGAGAGACACCAGTCAGTGTACAGATATCTCCCTGAGAGAGAGAGAGGGGACTGAGAGACACCAGACAGTGTACAGATATCTCCCTGAGAGAGAGAGAGGACGGAGAGACACCAGTCAGTGTACAGATATCTCCCTGAGAGAGAGAGGACTGAGAGACACCAGTCAGTGTACAGATATCTCCCTGAGAGAGAGAGAGAGGACTGAGAGACACCAGTCAGTGTACAGATATCTCCCTGAGAGAGAGGGGACTGAGAGACACCAGTCAGTGTACAGATATCTCCCTGAGAGAGAGAGGGGACTGAGAGACACCAGTCAGTGTACAGATATCTCCCTGAGAGAGAGAGAGGGGACTGAGAGACACCAGTCAGTGTACAGATATCTCCCTGAGAGAGAGAGGGGACTGAGAGACACCAGTCAGTGTACAGATATCTCCCTGAGAGAGAGAGAGGGGACTGAGAGACACCAGTCAGTGTACTGATATCTCCCTGAGAGAGAGAGAGAGAGGACTGAGAGACACCAGTCAGTGTGCAGATATCTCCCTGAGAGAGGGGACTGAGAGACACCAGTCAGTGTACAGATATCTCCCTGAGAGAGAGAGAGAGAGAGGGGACTGAGAGACACCAGTCAGTGTACAGATATCCCCCTGACAGAGAGAGAGAGGGGACTGAGCGACACCAGTCAGTGTACAGATATCTCCCTGAGAGAGAGAGAGAGGGGACTGAGAGACACCAGTCAGTGTACAGATATCTCCCTGAGAGAGAGAGGGGACTGAGAGACACCAGTCAGTGTACAGATATCTCCCTGAGAGAGAGAGAGTGGACTGAGAGACACCAGTCAGTGTACAGATATCTCCCTGAGAGAGAGAGAGAGGACTGAGAGACACCAGTCAGTGTACAGATATCTCCCTGAGAGAGAGAGAGGACTGAGAGACACCAGTCAGTGTACAGATATCTCCCTGAGAGAGAGAGAGAGGACTGAGAGACACCAGTCAGTGTACAGATATCTCCCTGAGAGAGAGAGAGAGGACTGAGAGACACCAGTCAGTGTACAGATATCTCCCTGAGAGAGAGAGAGGACTGAGAGACACCAGTCAGTGTACAGATATCCCCCTGAGAGAGAGAGAGAGAGGGGACTGAGAGACACAAGTGAATAATTATCTGCTGTAAGTGGCAATAATTATTCGTCAATGTTTTTATTTAATGAAGATTTTTCTTATCAGATGTCAGAGGCCATTTGGAACATGAAACTTACCAAGAAGATAGTGAGTGACTATGAAACATACATCAAGGAGCAGGTATTATGAATGTAATTAAGTTAAGCTTGTTCCGTCTCTGACTAAGAATCTCGGAAGCTTTTACCAAAGCTTTCTTTATTTAACAGCCCAGTTTAGCTATAACAAATGAAGTAGCTTAACATTGAACACGGAGCACAGTGAGTCAGCACTGCTGTCTCATGGTGCCAGGGACCCGGGTTCGATTCCCGGCTCGGGTCACTGTCTGTGCAGAGTTTGCACTTTCCCACCGTGTCCACATGGGTTTCCTCCGGGTGCTCCGGTTTCCTCCCACATTCCGAAAGATGTGCAGGTTAGGTGGATTGGCCGTGCTAAATTGTCCCTTAGTGTCCAAAGATGTGTGGGTTAGGTGGATTGGCCATGCTAAATTGTCCCTTAGTGTCCAAAGATGTGTGGGTCAGGTGGATTGGCCATGTTAAATTGTCCCTTAGTGTCCAAAGATGTGCGGGTTAGGTGGATTGGCCATGCTAAATTGTCCCTTAGTGTCCAAAGATGTGCGGGTTCGGGGGATTGGCCATGCTAAATTGTCCCTTAGTGTCCAAAGATGTGTAGGTTAGGGGGATTGGCCATGCTAAATTGTCCCTTAGTGTCCAAAGATGTGCAGGTTAGGGGGATTGGCCATGCTAAATTGTCCCTTAGTGTCCAAAGATGTGTAGGTTAGGGGGATTGGCCATGCTAAATTGTCCCTTAGTGTCCAAAGATGTGCAGGTTAGGGGGATTGGCCATGCTAAATTGTCCTTTAGTGTCCAAAGATGTGCAGGTTAGGGGATTGGCCATGCTAAATTGCCCCTTAGTGTCCAAAGATGTGCAGGTTAGGTGGATTGGCCATGCTAAATTGTCCCTTAGTGTCCAAAGATGTGCAGGTTAGGTGGATTGGCCATGTTAAATTCTCCCTCAGTTTCCAAAGATGTGCAGGTTAGGTGGATTGGCCGTGCTAAATTGTCCCTTAGTCTCCAAAGATGTGCGGGTTAGGGGGATTGGCCATGCTAAATTGTCCCTTAGTGTCCAAAGATGTGTAGGTTAGGTGGATTGGCCATGTTAAATTCTCCCTCAGTGTCCAAAGATGTGCAGGTTAGGTGGATTGGCCGTGCTAAATTGCCCCTTAGTGTCCAAAGATGTGCGGGTTAGGGGGATTGACCATGCTAAATTCTCCCTCAGTGTCCAAAGATGTACAGGTTAGGGGGATTGACCATGCTAAATTCTCCCTCAGTGTCCAAAGATGTGCTGGTTAGGTGCATTGGCCATGTTAAATTCTCCCTCAGTGTCCAAAGATGTGCGGGTTAGGGGGATTGACCATGCTAAATTCTCCCTCAGTGTCCAAAGATGTGCTGGTTAGGTGCATTGGCCATGTTAAATTCTCCCTCAGTGTCCAAAGATGTGCGGGTTAGGTGGATTGGCCATGCTAAATTCTCCCTCAGTGTCCAAAGATGTGCGGGTTAGGGGGATTGACCATGCTAAATTCTCCCTCAGTGTCCAAAGATGTGCTGGTTAGGTGCATTGGCCATGTTAAATTCTCCCTCAGTGTCCAAAGATGTGCGGGTTAGGTGGATTGGCCATGCTAAATTCTCCCTCAGTGTTACGCGAACAGGTGCCGGAGTGTAGCGACTGGGGGATTTTCACAGTAAATTCATTGCGGTGTTAATGTAAGCTTACTTGTGACGAATAAATAAATTTCAACTTGAATTAAACATGACGAGACACAATTCTGAACTGCTCATTCTGAGTTCCAATCAAGTGAAAGATAGACTCAAAACCTTCTTTAAAATTATTTAGCAAATCTCAGGCATATTTGCTCTCTCTCTTCCTTTGTTTCTCGGTCTTAGGTTAACAGTCCCGGAGCTTTCAGTACACCTCTGGAAAATAAAATAAAGAACACTCCAGCACAGGGACAGGCCCTTCGACCCTCCAAGCCTGATACCGTTCCGTATCCCTCGATTCCCTCCCTATTCATGGACCCATCCAGATGCCTCTTAAATGTTGCTAATGCGCCTGCTTCCACCACCCCCTCTGGCCGTGCGTTCCAGGCACCCACCACTCTCTGTGTGAAAAACATCCCCCGCACATCTCCCTTAAACTTTCCCCCTCTCACCTTGAACCTGTGCCCACACCGTGTCATTGACACTCCACCCTGGGGAAAAAGCCTCTGACTGTCCCCCCCTGTCTCTGCCTCTCATCGGTTTGTAGACCTCTATCAGTGTTTCACGGGGGACAGTGAAGAGGGAGCTTTACTCTGTATCTAACCCCGTGCTGTATCAGTCCTGGGAGTGTTTGATGGGGGACAGTGTAGAGGGAGCTTTACTCTGTATCTAACCCCGTGCTGTACCTGTCCTGGGAGTGTTTGATGGGGGACAGTGTAGAGGGAGCTTTACTCTGTATCTAACCCCGTGCTGTACCTGTCCTGGGAGTGTTTGATGGGGGACAGTGTAGAGGGAGCTTTACTCTGTATCTAACCCCGTGCTGTACCTGTCCTGGGAGTGTTTGATGGGGGACACTGTAGAGGGAGCTTTACTCTGTATCTAACCCCGTGCTGTACCTGTCCTGGGAGTGTTTGATGGGGACAGTGTAGAGGGAGCTTTACTCTGTATCTAACCCCGTGCTGTACCTGTCCTGGGAGTGTTTGATGGGGACCTTGTAGAGGGAGCTTTACTCTGTATCTAACCCCGTGCTGTACCTGTCCTGGGAGTGTTTGATGGGGACAGTGTCGAGGGAGCTTTACTCTGTATCTAACCCTTTGCTGTACCTGTCCTGGGAGTGTTTGATGGGGACAGTGTCGAGGGAGCTTTACTCTGTATCTAACCCCGTGCTGTACCTGTCCTGGGAGTGTTTGATGGGGACAGTGTAGAGGGAGCTTTACTCTGTATCTAACCCCGTGCTGTACCTGTCCTGGGAGTGTTTGATGGGGACAGTGTAGAGGGAGCTTTACTCTGTATCTAACCCCGTGCTGTACCTGTCCTGGGAGTGTTTGATGGGGACAGTGTCGAGGGAGCTTTACTCTGTATCTAACCCCGTGCTGTACCTGTCCTGGGAGTGTTTGATGGGGACAGTGTCGAGGGAGCTTTACTCTGTATCTAACCCTTTGCTGTACCTGTCCTGGGAGTGTTTGATGGGGACAGTGTCGAGGGAGCTTTACTCTGTATCTAACCCCGTGCTGTACCTGTCCTGGGAGTGTTTGATGGGGACGGTGGAGAGGGAGCTTTACTCTGTATCTAACCCCGTGCTGTCCCTGTCCTGGGAGTGTTTGATGGGGACAGTGTAGAGGGAGCTTTACTCTGTATCTAACCCCGTGCTGTACCTGTCCTGGGAGTGTTTGATGGGGACAGTGTCGAGGGAGCTTTACTCTGTATCTAACCCCGTGCTGTACCTGTCCTGGGAGTGTTTGATGGGGACGGTGTAGAGGGAGCTTTACTCTGTATCTAACCCCGTGCTGTCCCTGTCCTGGGAGTGTTTGATGGGGACAGTGTAGAGGGAGCTTTACTCTGTATCTAACCCCGTGCTGTACCTGTCCTGGGAGTGTTTGATGGGGACAGTGTCGAGGGAGCTTTACTCTGTATCTAACCCCGTGCTGTACCTGTCCTGGGAGTGTTTGATTGGGACAGTGTAGAGGGAGCTTTACTCTGTATCTAACCCCATGCTGTACCTGTCCTGGGAGTGTTTGATGGGGACAGTGTAGAGGGAGCTTTACTCTGTATCTAACCAAGTGCTGTACCTGTCCTGGGAGTGTTTGATGGGGACAGTGTCGAGGGAGCTTTACTCTGTATCGAACCCTTTGCTGTACCTGTCCTGGGAGTTTGATGGGGACGGTGTAGAGGGAGCTTTACTCTGTATCTAACCCCGTGCTGTACCTGTCCTGGGAGTGTTTGATGGGGACCTTGTAGAGGGAGCTTTACTCTGTATCTAACCCCGTGCTGTACCTAACCTGGGAGTGTTTGATGGGGGACAGTGTCGAGGGAGCTTTACTCTGTATCTAACCCCGTGCTGTACCTGTCCTGGGAGTGTTTGATGGGGACCTTGTAGAGGGAGCTTTACTCTGTATCTAACCCCGTGCTGTACCTGTCCTGGGAGTGTTTGATGGGGGACAGTGTAGAGGGAGCTTTACTCTGTATCTAACCCCGTGCTGTACCTGTCCTGGGAGTGTTTGATGGGGGGCAGTGTAGAGGGAGCTTTACTCTGTATCTAACCCCGTGCTGTACCTGTCCTGGGAGTGTTTGATGGGGGGCAGTGTAGAGGGAGCTTTACTCTGTATCTAACCCCGTGCTGTACCTGTCCTGGGAGTGTTTGATGGGGGACAGTGTAGAGGGAGCTTTACTCTGTATCTAACCCCGTGCTGTACCTGTCCTGGGAGTGTTTGATGGGGGACAGTGTAGAGGGAGCTTTACTCTGTATCTAACCCCGTGCTGTACCTGTCCTGGGAGTGTTTGATGGGGACAGTGTAGAGCGAGCTTTACTCTGTATCTAACCCCGTGCTGTACCTGTCCTGGGAGTGTTTGATGGGGGACAGTGTAGAGGGAGCTTTACTCTGTATCTAACGCCGTGCTGTACCTGTCCTGGGAGTGTTTGATGGGGGACAGTGTAGAAGGAGTTTTACTCTGTATCTAACCCCGTGCTGTACCTGTCCTGGGAGTGTTTGATGGGGGACAGTGCAGAGGGAGCTTTACTCTGTATCTAACCCCGTGCTGTACCTGTCCTGGGAGTGTTTGATGGGGGACAGTGTAGTGGGAGCTTTACTCTGTATCTAACCCCGTGCTGTACCTGTCCTGGGAGTGTTTGATGGGGGACAGTGTAGAGGGAGCTTTACTCTGTGTCTAACCCCGTGCTGTACCTGTCCTGGGAGTGTTTGATGGGGACAGTGTCGAGGGAGCTTTACTCTGTATCTAACCCCGTGCTGTACCTGTCCTGGGAGTGTTTGATGGGGGACAGTGCAGAGGGAGCTTTACTCTGTATCTGACCCCGTGCTGTCCCCGTCCTGGGAGTGTTTGATGGGGGACAGTATAGAGGGAGCTTTACTCTGTATCTAACCCCGTGCTGTACCTGTCCTGGGAGTGTTTGATGGGGGACAGTGCAGAGGTAGCTTTACTCTGTATCTAACCCCGTGCTGTCCCTGTCCTGGGAGTGTTATGATGGAGACAGTGTAGAGGGAGCGTTACTCTGTATCTAACCCCGTGCTGTACCTGTCCTGGGAGTGTTTGATGGGGACAGTGTAGAGGGAGCTTTACTCTGTATCTAACCCCGTGCTGTACCTGTCCTGGGAGTGTTTGATGGGGGACAGTGTAGTGGGAGCTTTACTCTGTATCTAACCCCGTGCTGTACCTGTCCTGGGAGTGTTTGATGGGGGACAGTGTAGAGGGAGCTTTACTCTGTGTCTAACCCCGTGCTGTACCTGTCCTGGGAGTGTTTGATGGGGACAGTGTCGAGGGAGCTTTACTCTGTATCTAACCCCGTGCTGTACCTGTCCTGGGAGTGTTTGATGGGGGACAGTGCAGAGGGAGCTTTACTCTGTATCTGACCCCGTGCTGTCCCCGTCCTGGGAGTGTTTGATGGGGGACAGTATAGAGGGAGCTTTACTCTGTATCTAACCCCGTGCTGTACCTGTCCTGGGAGTGTTTGATGGGGGACAGTGCAGAGGTAGCTTTACTCTGTATCTAACCCCGTGCTGTCCCTGTCCTGGGAGTGTTATGATGGAGACAGTGTAGAGGGAGCGTTACTCTGTATCTAACCCCGTGCTGTACCTGTCCTGGGAGTGTTTGATGGGGACAGTGTAGAGGGAGCTTTACTCTGTATCTAACCCCGTGCTGTACCTGTCCTGGGAGTGTTTGATGGGGGACAGTGTAGAGGGAGCTTTACT
This sequence comes from Mustelus asterias, assembly GCF_964213995.1. NCBI lineage: Eukaryota > Metazoa > Chordata > Chondrichthyes > Carcharhiniformes > Triakidae > Mustelus > Mustelus asterias. The sequence continues at coordinate 12,939 of NW_027592214.1, forward strand.
CTGTATCTAACCCCGTGCTGTACCTGTCCTGGGAGTGTTTGATGGGGGACAGTGTAGAGGGAGCTTTACTCTGTATCTAACCCCGTGCTGTACCTGTCCTGGGAGTGTTTGATGGGGGACAGTGTAGAGGGAGCTTTACTCTGTATCTAACCCCGTGCTGTACCTGTCCTGGGAGTGTTTGATGGGGACAGTGTAGAGGGAGCTTTACTCTGTATCTAACCCCGTGCTGTACCTGTCCTGGGAGTGTTTGATGGGGACCTTGTAGAGGGAGCTTTACTCTGTATCTAACCCCGTGCTGTACCTGTCCTGGGAGTGTTTGATGGGGACAGTGTCGAGGGAGCTTTACTCTGTATCTAACCCTTTGCTGTACCTGTCCTGGGAGTGTTTGATGGGGACAGTGTCGAGGGAGCTTTACTCTGTATCTAACCCCGTGCTGTACCTGTCCTGGGAGTGTTTGATGGGGACAGTGTAGAGGGAGCTTTACTCTGTATCTAACCCCGTGCTGTACCTGTCCTGGGAGTGTTTGATGTGGACAGTGTAGAGGGAGCTTTACTCTGTATCTAACCCCGTGCTGTACCTGTCCTGGGAGTGTTTGATGGGGACAGTGTCGAGGGAGCTTTACTCTGTATCTAACCCCGTGCTGTACCTGTCCTGGGAGTGTTTGATGGGGACAGTGTCGAGGGAGCTTTACTCTGTATCTAACCCTTTGCTGTACCTGTCCTGGGAGTGTTTGATGGGGACAGTGTCGAGGGAGCTTTACTCTGTATCTAACCCCGTGCTGTACCTGTCCTGGGAGTGTTTGATGGGGACGGTGGAGAGGGAGCTTTACTCTGTATCTAACCCCGTGCTGTCCCTGTCCTGGGAGTGTTTGATGGGGACAGTGTAGAGGGAGCTTTACTCTGTATCTAACCCCGTGCTGTACCTGTCCTGGGAGTGTTTGATGGGGACAGTGTCGAGGGAGCTTTACTCTGTATCTAACCCCGTGCTGTACCTGTCCTGGGAGTGTTTGATGGGGACGGTGTAGAGGGAGCTTTACTCTGTATCTAACCCCGTGCTGTCCCTGTCCTGGGAGTGTTTGATGGGGACAGTGTAGAGGGAGCTTTACTCTGTATCTAACCCCGTGCTGTACCTGTCCTGGGAGTGTTTGATGGGGACAGTGTCGAGGGAGCTTTACTCTGTATCTAACCCCGTGCTGTACCTGTCCTGGGAGTGTTTGATTGGGACAGTGTAGAGGGAGCTTTACTCTGTATCTAACCCCATGCTGTACCTGTCCTGGGAGTGTTTGATGGGGACAGTGTAGAGGGAGCTTTACTCTGTATCTAACCAAGTGCTGTACCTGTCCTGGGAGTGTTTGATGGGGACAGTGTCGAGGGAGCTTTACTCTGTATCGAACCCTTTGCTGTACCTGTCCTGGGAGTTTGATGGGGACGGTGTAGAGGGAGCTTTACTCTGTATCTAACCCCGTGCTGTACCTGTCCTGGGAGTGTTTGATGGGGACCTTGTAGAGGGAGCTTTACTCTGTATCTAACCCCGTGCTGTACCTAACCTGGGAGTGTTTGATGGGGGACAGTGTCGAGGGAGCTTTACTCTGTATCTAACCCCGTGCTGTACCTGTCCTGGGAGTGTTTGATGGGGACCTTGTAGAGGGAGCTTTACTCTGTATCTAACCCCGTGCTGTACCTGTCCTGGGAGTGTTTGATGGGGGACAGTGTAGAGGGAGCTTTACTCTGTATCTAACCCCGTGCTGTACCTGTCCTGGGAGTGTTTGATGGGGGGCAGTGTAGAGGGAGCTTTACTCTGTATCTAACCCCGTGCTGTACCTGTCCTGGGAGTGTTTGATGGGGGGCAGTGTAGAGGGAGCTTTACTCTGTATCTAACCCCGTGCTGTACCTGTCCTGGGAGTGTTTGATGGGGGACAGTGTAGAGGGAGCTTTACTCTGTATCTAACCCCGTGCTGTACCTGTCCTGGGAGTGTTTGATGGGGGACAGTGTAGAGGGAGCTTTACTCTGTATCTAACCCCGTGCTGTACCTGTCCTGGGAGTGTTTGATGGGGACAGTGTAGAGCGAGCTTTACTCTGTATCTAACCCCGTGCTGTACCTGTCCTGGGAGTGTTTGATGGGGGACAGTGTAGAGGGAGCTTTACTCTGTATCTAACGCCGTGCTGTACCTGTCCTGGGAGTGTTTGATGGGGGACAGTGTAGAAGGAGTTTTACTCTGTATCTAACCCCGTGCTGTACCTGTCCTGGGAGTGTTTGATGGGGGACAGTGCAGAGGGAGCTTTACTCTGTATCTAACCCCGTGCTGTACCTGTCCTGGGAGTGTTTGATGGGGGACAGTGTAGTGGGAGCTTTACTCTGTATCTAACCCCGTGCTGTACCTGTCCTGGGAGTGTTTGATGGGGGACAGTGTAGAGGGAGCTTTACTCTGTGTCTAACCCCGTGCTGTACCTGTCCTGGGAGTGTTTGATGGGGACAGTGTCGAGGGAGCTTTACTCTGTATCTAACCCCGTGCTGTACCTGTCCTGGGAGTGTTTGATGGGGGACAGTGCAGAGGGAGCTTTACTCTGTATCTGACCCCGTGCTGTCCCCGTCCTGGGAGTGTTTGATGGGGGACAGTATAGAGGGAGCTTTACTCTGTATCTAACCCCGTGCTGTACCTGTCCTGGGAGTGTTTGATGGGGGACAGTGCAGAGGTAGCTTTACTCTGTATCTAACCCCGTGCTGTCCCTGTCCTGGGAGTGTTATGATGGAGACAGTGTAGAGGGAGCGTTACTCTGTATCTAACCCCGTGCTGTACCTGTCCTGGGAGTGTTTGATGGGGACAGTGTAGAGGGAGCTTTACTCTGTATCTAACCCCGTGCTGTACCTGTCCTGGGAGTGTTTGATGGGGGACAGTGTAGTGGGAGCTTTACTCTGTATCTAACCCCGTGCTGTACCTGTCCTGGGAGTGTTTGATGGGGGACAGTGTAGAGGGAGCTTTACTCTGTGTCTAACCCCGTGCTGTACCTGTCCTGGGAGTGTTTGATGGGGACAGTGTCGAGGGAGCTTTACTCTGTATCTAACCCCGTGCTGTACCTGTCCTGGGAGTGTTTGATGGGGGACAGTGCAGAGGGAGCTTTACTCTGTATCTGACCCCGTGCTGTCCCCGTCCTGGGAGTGTTTGATGGGGGACAGTATAGAGGGAGCTTTACTCTGTATCTAACCCCGTGCTGTACCTGTCCTGGGAGTGTTTGATGGGGGACAGTGCAGAGGTAGCTTTACTCTGTATCTAACCCCGTGCTGTCCCTGTCCTGGGAGTGTTATGATGGAGACAGTGTAGAGGGAGCGTTACTCTGTATCTAACCCCGTGCTGTACCTGTCCTGGGAGTGTTTGATGGGGACAGTGTTGAGGGAGCTTTACTCTGTATCTAACCCCGTGCTGTACCTGTCCTGGGAGTGTTTGATGGGGGACAGTGTAGAGGGAGCTTTACTCTGTATCTAACCCCGTGCTGTACCTGTCCTGGGAGTGTTTGATGGGGACAGTGTAGAGGGAGCTTTACTCTGTATCTAACCCCGTGCTGTACCTGTCCTGGGAGTGTTTGATGGGGGACAGTGTAGAGGGAGCTTTACTCTGTATCTAACCCCGTGCTGTACCTGTCCTGGGAGTGTTTGATGGGGACATTGTAGAGGGAGCTTTACTCTGTATCTAACCCCGTGCTGTACCTGTCCTGGGAGTGTTTGATGGGGACAGTGTCGAGGGAGCTTTACTCTGTATCTAACCCTTTGCTGTACCTGTCCTGGGAGTGTTTGATGGGGACAGTGTCGAGGGAGCTTTACTCTGTATCTAACCCCGTGCTGTACCTGTCCTGGGAGTGTTTGATGGGGGACAGTGTAGAGGGAGCTTTACTCTGTATCTAACCCCGTGCTGTACCTGTCCTGGGAGTGTTTGATGGGGGACAGTGTCGAGGGAGCTTTACTCTGTATCTAACCCCGTTCTGTACCTGTCCTGGGAGTGTTTGATGGGGACCTTGTAGAGGGAGCTTTACTCTGTATCTAACCCCGTGCTGTACCTGTCATGGGAGTGTTTGATGGGGGACCGTGTCGAGGGAGCTTTACTCTGTATCTAACCCCGTGCTGTACCTGTCCTGGGAGTGTTTGATGGGGACAGTGTAGAGGGAGCTTTACTCTGTATCTAACCCCGTGTTGTCCCTGTCCTGGGAGTGTTTGATGGGGGACAGTGTAGAGGGAGCTTTAGTCTGTATCTAACCCCGTGCTGTACCTGTCCTGGGAGTGTTTGATGGGGGACAGTGTAGAGGGAGCTTTACTCTGTATCTAACCCCGTGCTGTACCTGTCCTGGGAGTGTTTGATGGGGACAGTGTAGAGGGAGCTTTACTCTGTATCTAACCCCGTGCTGTACCTGTCCTGGGAGTGTTTGATGGGGACAGTGTAGAGGGAGCTTTACTCTGTATCTAACCCCGTGCTTTACCTGTCCTGGGAGTGTTTGATGGGGGACAGTGTAGAGGGAGCTTTACTCTGTATCTAACCCTGTGCTGTACCTGTCCTGTGATGGGGGACAGTGTAGAGGGAGCTTTACTCTGTATCTAACCCCGTGCTGTACCTGTCCTGGGAGTGTTTGATGGGGACAGTGTAGAGGGAGCTTTACTCTGTATCTAACCCCGTGCTGTCCCTGTCCTGGGAGTGTTTGATGGGGGACAGTGTAGAGGGAGCTTTACTCTGTATCTAACCCCGTGCTGTACCTGTCCTGGGAGTGTTTGATGGGGACAGTGTAGAGGGAGCTTTACTCTGTATCTAACCCCGTGCTGTACCTGTCCTGGGAGTGTTTGATGGGGGACAGTGTAGAGGGAGCTTTACTCTGTATCTAACCCCGTGCTTTGTGTTCGACCCTCAGAAGGAAGCTGCGGACGGGATCTTTAGGAGTGTCCGGGTAATTCCCAGTGCAATGAAGAAGCGTCTGGAGGTAAAGGCAGACGAGTTATTGGCCGATTTCGAGCGGAGACGGAGAGCGAGTGAGGTGGAGACGCGGCTGGAGACGGAACGGCTGCGATCCCTGCTGGGGACGGAGCGGGACACCTTCTGCCAGGGTTTACAAGAAAGCCTTCACGTCTGGCGTGCTGAAGTGTGGCATCGCTGCGGGCTCGGGGCTCATCGGGGCCGTCGGCGCGCTGGTGGGGGCCGCAGTCGCTGGCCCGGCACTTGTCGGCGGTGCCATCCTGGCCGGGCCCCTCCAGGGGGCCAGCGTTGCTGTGGGGGCCGGGGTAGGCGCTGGAGCGGGGGCTTTGCTGGGAGCCGGGGTCGGGGCGGGGGTTGGGGGCTGGAGTCGGGGCGGGGGTGGGGTCCGGGCTGGCCTCCCAGGATTGTGACCCCCCCAGAGGGGCCGAGGAAGCGACCCATGGTCGACGCTCCACGTCGTGACAGAGAGTGATCCGAAGCATCGTTATCCCTGGTTATCTGGACTGTATCTTCATTCAACAATAATTGTTACAAAATTGATGCTATTCCAATGAAACAATCCTCTCGCTTGATAAACGGGGTGAGGTCTGAGGGTAGCGGGCGTTTCTATTTGATCTCAAAGTCGGGCCAATCCCTTGTACTGTACTGCGTCCAGTTCTGGTCGCCGCACTACCAGAAGGATGTGGAGGCGTTAGAGAGAGTGCAGAGAAGGTTTACCAGGATGTTGCCTGGTATGGAGGGGCTTAGCTATGAGGAGAGATTGGGTAAACTGTGGTTGTTCTCCCTGGAAAGACGGAGAATGAGGGGAGATCTAATAGAGGTGTACAAGATTATGAAGGGGATAGATAGGGTGAACAGTGGGAAGCTTTTTCCCAGGTCGGAGGTGACGATCACGAGGGGTCACGGGCTCAAGCTGAGAGGGGCGAAGTATAACTCAGATATCAGAGGGACGTTTTTTACACAGAGGGTGGTGGGGGCCTGGAATGCGCTGCCAAGTAGGGTGGTGGAGGCAGGCATGCTGGCATCGTTTAAGACTTACCTGGATAGTCACATGAGCAGCCTGGGAATGGAGGGATACAAACGATTGGTCTAGTTGGACCAAGGAGCGGCACAGGCTTGGAGGGGCCGAAGGGCCTGTTTCCTGTGCTGTACTGTTCTTTGTTCTTTGTGTACGGACCCCATTTGCAATCACCTTCAATAATTACCCAACCCCAAACTTCAAGACATTTCCTGTTTTCAAGTGTCACTGTAGCTAATTCCCTCCCATTCCTCCCCTCCCTGACTCCCCAGTGCCGCACTGCGGGAGGGTCGGTGCTGAGGGAGCGCCGCACTGTGGGAGGGTCAGTGCTGAGGGAGCGCCGCACTGTGGGTCGGTGCTGAGGGAGCGCCGCACTGTGGGAGGGTCGGTGCTGAGGGAGCGCCGCACTGTGGGAGGGTCGGTGCTGAGGGAGCGCCGCACTGTGGGAGGGTCGGTGCTGAGGGAGCGCCGCACTGTGGGAGGGTCGGTGCTGAGGGAGCACCGCACTGTGGGAGGGTCGGTGCTGAGGGAGCGCCGCACTGTGGGAGGGTCGGTGCTGAGGGAGCACCGCACTGTGGGAGGGTCAGTGCTGAGGGAGCGCCGCACTGTGGGAGGGTCGGTGCTGAGGGAGAGCCGCACTGTGGGAGGGTCAGTGCTGAGGGAGCGCCGCACTGTGGGAGGGTCAGTGCTGAGGGAGCGCCGCACTGTGGGAGGGTCGGTGCTGAGGGAGCGCCGCACTGTGGGAGGGTCGGTGCTGAGGGAGTGCCGCACTGTGGGAGGGTCAGTGCTGAGGGAGCGCCGCACTGTGGGAGGGTCGGTGCTGAGGGAGCGCCGCACTGTGGGAGGGTCGGTGCTGAGGGAGTGCCGCACTGTGGGAGGGTCGGTGCTGAGGGAGCGCCGCACTGTGGGAGGGTCAGTGCTGAGGGAGCGCCGCACTGTGGGAGGGTCGGTGCTGAGGGAGAGCCGCACTGTGGGAGGGTCAGTGCTGAGGGAGCGTCGCACTGTGGGAGGGTCAGTGCTGAGGGAGCGCCGCACTGTGGGAGGGTCGGTGCTGAGGGAGCGCTGCACTGTGGGAGGGTCAGTGCTGAGGGAGCGCCGCACTGTGGGAGGGTCGGTGCTGAGGGAGCGCCGCACTGTGGGAGGGTCAGTGCTGAGGGAGCGCCGCACTGTGGGAGGGTCGGTGCTGAGGGAGCGCCGCACTGTGGGAGGGTCGGTGCTGAGGGAGCGCTGCACTGTGGGTCGGTGCTGAGGGAGCGCCGCACTGTGGGAGGGTCAGTGCTGAGGGAGCGCCGCACTGTGGGAGGGTCGGTGCTGAGGGAGCGCCGCACTGTGGGAGGGTCGGTGCTGAGGGAGTGCCGCACTGTGGGAGGGTCGGTGCTGAGGGAGCGCCGCACTGTGGGAGGGTCGGTGCTGAGGGAGCGCCGCACTGTGGGAGGGTCAGTGCTGAGGGAGCGCCGCACTGTGGGAGGGTCAGTGCTGAGGGAGCGCCGCACTGTGGGAGGGTCAGTGCTGAGGGAGCGCCGCACTGTGGGTCGGTGCTGAGGGTGCGCCGCACTGTGGGAGGGTCGGTGCTGAGGGAGCGCCGCACTGTGGGAGGGTCAGTGCTGAGGGAGCGCCGCACTGTGGGAGGGTCGGTGCTGAGGGAGCGCCGCACTGTGGGAGGGTCGGTGCTGAGGGAGCGCCGCACTGTGGGAGGGTCAGTGCTGAGGGAGCGCCGCACTGTGGGAGGGTCGGTGCTGAGGGAGAGCCGCACTGTGGGAGGGTCAGTGCTGAGGGAGCGCCGCACTGTGGGAGGGTCAGTGCTGAGGGAGCGCCGCACTGTGGGAGGGCCAGTGCTGAGGGAGCGCCGCACTGTGGGAGGGTCGGTGCTGAGGGAGCGCCGCACTGTGGGTCGGTGCTGAGGGAGCGCCGCACTGTGGGAGTTGCTGAGGGAGCGCCGCACTGTGGGAGGGTTGGTGCTGAGGGAGCGCCGCACTGTGGGAGGGTCAGTGCTGAGGGAGCGCCGCACTGTGGGAGGGTCAGTGCTGAGGGAGCGCCGCACTGTGGGAGGGTCGGTGCTGAGGGAGCGCCGCACTGTGGGAGGGTCGGTGCTGAGGGAGCGCCGCACTGTGGGAGGGTCGGTGCTGAGGGAGCGCCGCACTGTGGGAGGGTCAGTGCTGAGGGAGCGCCGCACTGTGGGAGGGACAGTGCTGAGGGAGCGCCGCACTGTGGGAGGGTCAGTGCTGAGGGAGCGCCGCACTGTGGGAGGGTCAGTGCTGAGGGAGCGCCGCCCTGTGGGAGGGTCAGTGCTGAGGGAGCGCCGCACTGTGGGAGGTGTAATATAATGTATGATTTATCTTTTGAAGTTGGGTAATAATGGTGAGAATTAAAACCAGTCGATATTGATGCCATTGGATTTTAAAAATTAGCTAAAAATAAGCAATTTACACAAATGTTTTGTTGGGAGTCATATCAGTGAATACAACTGCAAAACATAAATACTGATACTTTTACCATATTATTGTCGATTGTACGGATATGTACTGTTGTCCCTGTCAATTCTCAGATACTTCCAACCAGTTTGCTTACTCTGAGGTTTTACCCCGGTGTCCTTATTTGCAAGATGGACAAAGGACAAACACAAGTAAAGGTTCCACAAGTTTATTAATAATAACACCATTAACCCTTAAATTACCCACACAAAACAAGAGGATACCCCAAATTCCAGTATAGAACATAGAACATAGAAAGCCACAGCACAAACAGGCCCTTCGGCCCACAAGTTGCGCCGATCACATCCCCACCTCTAGGCCTATCTATAGCCCTCAATCCCATTAAATCCCATGTACTCATCCAGAAGTCTCTTAAAAGACCCCAACGAGTTTGCCTCCACCACCACCGACGTCAGCCGATTCCACTCACCCACCACCCTCTGAGTGAAAAACTTCCCCCTGACATCTCCTCTGTACCTACCCCCCAGCACCTTAAACCTGTGTCCTCTCGTAGCAACCATTTCAGCCCTTGGAAATAGCCTCTGAGAGTCTACCCTATCCAGACCTCTCAACATCTTGTAAACCTCTATCAGGTCACCTCTCATCCTTCGTCTCTCCAGGGAGAAGAGACCAAGCTCCCTCAACCTATCCTCATAAGGCATGCCCCCCAATCCAGGCAACATCCTTGTAAATCTCCTCTGCACCCTTTCAATGGCTTCAACATCTTTCCTGTAATGAGGTGACCAGAACTGCGCGCAGTACTCCATGTGGGGTCTAACCAGGGTCCTATAAAGCTGCAGCATTATCTCCCGACTCCTAAACTCAATCCCTCGATTAATGAAGGCCAGTACGCCGTACGCCTTCTTGACCGCATCCTCCACCTGCGAGGCCGATTTCAGAGTCCTATGGACCCGGACCCCAAGGTCCTTCTGATCCTCTACACTGCTAAGAATGGTACCCTTCATATTATACTGCTGCTTCAGTATACTACCCGCAAAGATGGCTTGGTTAAACTGCAGGCCCGATTCTCTGGTCCGTCGTCACGAAGGTGAGTCTCGTTGGCAGCTTCTCCCTTCTCTGGTCTGTCTTCCGAATGGTCAAGTTCGCCTCCCTCGCCGAGTCTTCACTCCTGGTGTGTCTGAAAATATGTCCCTTTATCCCCCGGCCTGCTTGCCTTTCCAGAAACTTCTCTGGCTTCCGGCCAGTGAGGTCCCAGGAGGAGGGGGTTCCAATACCCAGTGGGTTTCTTGATGCCTGCCTGACAGGACACCGGGGTCCGTCCCCCGGGTGTCCCACCTCCCGGGAACTTTCGGTGATGGAAAGTCTGGCCCGATCTGGGCTTCTAACAACAGGCCGATGCATTTCAATGAGGTGTAATGATCTCCTGCTAAATATCAGTCGAGTGTAACCACCTTTGATGGGTGGTTGATGGGTCAGACACAGACACGTTTGTGCACTTGTACAACCGGCCTGCTCGAGGTTTGACTGTTCGATTTTAAGATGCCCAATTCTTTAATTTAGGATATCCAATTTTTATCAGCCTTAACGCTAGGCCCTGTTCATATCACCACAGCACACTGGTCAAAATCAGTGCCAGATGCTGTATAATTTGGATAAGTGTGAGGTTATCCACTCCGGCAGCAATAATAGGAAAGCAGATTGTTGTATGAACAAGTGTAAATCGGGAAGGGTGGATAGATATGAGGTTATTCACTTTGGAAGCAAAAACAAGGCGGCAGATTGCTACCTGAGTGGCTGTAAATTGGGAGAGGGGAGAGTGCAGAGGGACCCGGGTGTCCTTGTGCACCGGTCGCTGAGGGTAAGCATGCAGCAGGCGGTAAAGAAGGCAAATGGTATGTTGGCCTTCATAGCGAGAGGTTTCGAGTCGAGGAGCAGAGGGATGTGTTGTTGCGATTATACAGGGCCTTGGTGAGGCCACACCGAGAGTATTGTGGGCAGTTTTGGTCTCCTTTTCTGAGGAAGGATGTTCTTGCTCTCGAGGGAGCGCAGCGAAGGTTTACCAGGCTGATTCCTGGGACGGCGGGACTGATGTACGAGGAGAGGTTGACCAGGTTAGGGTTGTTTCCGCTGGAGTTCAGATGAATGAGGGGGGAATCTCATAGAGAAAAATTCTAACAGGACCAGACAGGGTAGATGCAGGGAGGGTGTCCCCGATGGTGGGGGGAGTCCAGAACCAGGGGGGGTCACAGTCTGAGGATTGGGGGTAGGCGATTTCGGACGGGGGGGGGTTGAGGAGACATTTCTTCACCCGGAGAGCCTGTGGGATTCATTCCCACAGGAAGGAGTTGAAGCCAAAACATTGAATGTATTCAAGAGGCCGGACACACCGCTGGGGGGGGCGAACGGGGTCAAAGGTTATGGGGAGAAGGCAGGATGAGGCTATTGAGTTGGACGATCAGCCATGATCGGGATGAATGATGGTGCAGGCTCGAAGGGCCGAATGGCCTCCTCCTGCTCCTATCCTCCATGTTTCTATTTTACCACACGGCACCATGGTAAAGGTCATTATATCAAGTCAATATTTTAGCCTTGGAAATATCCAAGTTTTAGTTAAAGTTTCGGGTGGGAGAACAGTTAGAACACTTAATCACAGTTGATGAATAGGGGTTATTCACTGTCCAGACGAGATGGACTGGTGCCCAGCCGTGGTGTCACGGGTTTGTCTGGTCAGACAGTGAACTTGACGGGAACCCGTCAGAATGTTAATTTGGGCGGAGCGTCTTGGGTTTCCAGACAAGCTGGGTGCAAGGGTTAGCCGAGACAGGAGTTAGCTTCCGGATCTCACGGACTAATACAATACCAGTGTGTGGATCTGCAAGACGTGCCGGATCATCGACACGGATGCCATCATCTCACGTGAGAACACCACCCACCAGGTACACGGTACCTACTCTTGCGACTCGGCCAACGTTGTCTACCTGATACGCTGCAGGAATGGATGTCCCGAGACATGGTACTTTGGGGAGACCATGCAGACGCTACGACGATGAACGGACACCGCTCGACAATCACCAGGCAGAAGTATTCCCTTCCTGTTGGGGAGCACTTCAGCAGTCACGGGCATTCAGCCTCTGATCTTCGGGTAAGCGTTCTCCAAGGCGGCTTTCAAGACACACGACAGTGCAGAGTCGCTGAGCAGAAACTGATAGCCAAGTTCCGCACACATGAGGATGGCCTCAACCGGGACCTTGGGTTCATGTCACACTATCTGTAACCCCCACGACTTGCCTGGACTTGCAGAATCTCACTAACTGTCCTGTCTGGAGACAATACACATCTCTTTAACCTGTGCTTAACCCTCTCTCCACTTGCACTGTCTGTACCTTTAAGACTTGATTACCTGGAAAGACTCGCATTCCAACCATTATCTTGCAATTGTGCCTCCATCTACTCCATCAAGATGGATTGGCCATGCTAAATTGTCCCTTAGTGTCCAAAGATGTGTAGGTTAGGGGGATTGGCCATGCTAAATTGCCCCTTAGTGACCAAAGATGTGCAGGTTAGGTGGATTGGCCATGCTAAATTGCCCCTTAGTGACCAAAGATGTGTAGGTTAGGGGGATTGGCCATGCTAAATTGGCCCTTAGTGACCAAAGATGCGCAGGTTAGGTGGATTGGCCATGCTAAATTGCCCCCTAGTGTCCAAAGATGTGTAGGTTAGGGGGATTGGCCATGCTAAATTGCCCCTTAGTGACCAAAGATGTGCAGGTTAGGTGGATTGGCCATGCTAAATTGCCCCCTAGTGTCCAAAGATGTGCAGGTTAGGTGGATTGGCCATGCTAAATTGCCCCTTAGTGTCCAAAGATGTGTAGGTTGGGTGGATTGGCCATGCTAAATTGCCCCCTAGTGTCCAAAGATGTGTAGGTTGGGTGGATTGGCCATGCTAAATTGCCCCCTAGTGTCCAAAGGTGTGCAGGTTAGGTGGATTGGCCATGCTAAATTGCCCCCTAGTGTCCAAAGATGTGTATGTTGGGTGGATTGGCCATGCTAAATTGTCCATTAGTGTCCAAAGATGTGTAGGTTGAGTGGATTGGCCATGCTAAATTGCCCCCTAGTGTCCAAAGATGTGTACGTTAGGTGGATTGGCCATGCTAAATTGCCCCCTAGTGTCCAAAGATGTGCAGGTAAGGTGGATTGGCCATGCTAAATTGCCCCCTAGTGTCCAAAGATGTGTAGGTTGGGTGGATTGGCCATGCTAAATTGCCCCCTAGTGTCCAAAGATGTGTATGTTGGGTGGATTGGCCATGCTAAATTGTCCATTAGTGTCCAAAGATGTGTGGGTTATGTGGATTGGCTATGCTAAATTGCCCCCTAGTGTCCAAAGATGTGTAGGTTGGGTGGATTGGCCATGCTAAATTGTCCATTAGTGTCCAAAGATGTGTAGGTTGAGTGGATTGGCCATGCTAAATTGCCCCTTATTGTCCAAAGATGGGTAGGTTGAGTGGATTGGCCATGCTAAATTGCCCCCGAGTGTCCAAAGATGTGTAGGTTGGGTGGATTGGCCATGCTAAATTGCCCCCTAGTGTCCAAAGATGTGCAGGTTAGGTGGATTGGCCATGCTAAATTGCCCCCTAGTGTCCAAAGATGTGGAGGTTAGGTGGATTGGCCATGCTAAATTGCCCCCTAGTGTCCAAAGATGTGCAGGTAAGGTGGATTGGCCATGCTAAATTGCCCCCTAGTGTCCAAAGATGTGTGGGTTAGGTGGATTGGCCATGCTAAATTGCCCCCTAGTGTCCAAAGATGTGTGGGTTAGGGGGATTGGCCATGCTAAATTGCCCCCTAGTGTCCAAAGATGTGTATGTTGGGTGGATTGGCCATGCTAAATTGTCCATTAGTGTCCAAAGATGTGTACGTTGAGTGGATTGGCCATGCTAAATTGCCCCTTATTGTCCAAAGATGTGTACGTTAGGTGGATTGGCCATGCTAAATTGCCCCTTAGTGTCCAAAGATGTGTGGGTTATGTGGATTGGCTATGCTAAATTGTCCATTAGTGTCCAAAGATGTGTAGGTTGAGTGGATTGGCCATGCTAAATTGCCCCTTATTGTCCAAAGATGTGTAGGTTGAGTGGATTGGCCATGCCAAATTGCCCCTTATTGTCCAAAGATGTGTAGGTTGGGTGGATTGGCCATCCTAAATTGCCCCTTAGTGTCCAAAGATGTGCAGGTTGGGTGGATTGGCCATCCTAAATTGCCCCTTAGTGTCTAAAGATGTGTAGGTTAGGTGGATTGGCCATGCTAAATTACCCCTTAGTGTCCAAAGATGTGCAGGTTAGGTGGATTAGCCATGCTAAATTGTCCCTTAGTGTCCAAAGATGTGTAGGTTGGGTGGATTGGCCATGCTAAATTGCCCCCTAGTGTCCAAAGATGTGTAGATTGGGTGGATTGGCCATGCTAAATTGCCCCCTAGTGTCCAAAGATGTGCAGGTTAGGTGGATTGGCCATGCTAAATTGCCCCCTAGTGTCCAAAGATGTGCAGGTTAGGTGGATTGGCCATGCTAAATTGCCCCCTAGTGTCCAAAGATGTGTATGTTGGGTGGATTGGCCATGCTAAATTGTCCATTAGTGTCCAAAGATGTGTAGGTTGAGTGGATTGGCCATGCTAAATTGCCCCCTAGTGTCCAAAGATGTGTACGTTAGGTGGATTGGCCATGCTAAATTGCCCCCTAGTGTCCAAAGATGTGCAGGTAAGGTGGATTGGCCATGCTAAATTGCCCCCTAGTGTCCAAAGATGTGTAGGTTCGGTGGATTGGCCATGCTAAATTGCCCCTTATTGTCCAAAGATGTGTACGTTAGGTGGATTGGCCATGCTAAATTGCCCCCTAGTGTCCAAAGATGTGTGGGTTATGTGGATTGGCTATGCTAAATTGCCCCCTAGTGTCCAAAGATGTGTAGGTTGGGTGGATTGGCCATGCTAAATTGTCCATTAGTGTCCAAAGATGTGTAGGTTGAGTGCATTGGCCATGCTAAATTGTCCCTTCGTGTCCAAAGATGTGTAGGTTGAGTGGATTGGCCGTGCCAAATTGCCCTTTATTGTCCAAAGATGTGTAGGTTGGGTGGATTGGCCATGCTAAATTGCCCCTTATTGTCCAAAGATGTGTAGGTTGGGTGGATTGGCCATCCTAAATTGCCCCTTAGTGTCTAAAGATGTGCAGGTTAGGTGGATTGGCCATGCTAAATTGCCCCTTATTGTCCAAAGATGTGTAGGTTGAGTGGATTGGCCATGCTAAATTGCCCCTTATTGTCCAAAGATGTGTATGTTGGGTGGATTGGCCATGCCAAATTGCCCCTTATTGTCCAAAGATGTGTATGTTGGGTGGATTGGCCATCCTAAATTGCCCCTTAGTGTCTAAAGATGTGCAGGTTCGGTGGATTGGCCATGCTAAATTGTCCCTTAATCAACCGAACCTGCACATTTTTCAGACTGTGGGAGGAAACCGGAGCACCCGGAGGAAACCCACGCAGACACGGGGAGAACGTGCAGACTCCGCACAGACAGTGACCCGAGCCGGGAATCGAACCCGGGTCCCTGGCGCTGTGAGGCAGCAGTGCTTACCCTCTGTACCACAGTGCCGGATATAAATTTCATTCACTGATGTGTTAATGTAAGCCGACTTGTGACACGAAGAAATAAATAAAGACCCACATGGGGGCATTTATCGAACAAAGTTTATTTATGAACGCAGTTAAAATATAATGGAAAACAATTAGTGTTGCTTCAGCAAATAGAGGACCAAAGCATGACACAGTATAACAGCTAGCTATGTCTGTTGTTCCAATGTAATGATGTGGAGATGCCGGCGTTGGACTGGGGTAAACACAGTAAGAAGTTTAACAACACCAGGTTAAAGTCCAACAGGTTTATTTGGTAGCAAATGCCATTCGCTTTTGGAGCGCTGCTCCTTCGTCAGATTTCCACTCCATCTGATGAAGGAGCAGCGCTCCGAAAGCTAATGGCATTTGCTCCCTAATAAACCTGTTGGACTTTAACCTGGTGTTGTTAAAACTCTTGCTGTGTTCCAATGTAAAGCAACCCCTTAGACATACAAAGAACAAAGAAAATTACAGCACAGGGACAGGCCCTTCCGCCCTCCAAGCCTGCACCGACCATGCTGCCCCCGACTGAACTAAAACCCCCTACCCTTCCGGGGACCGTATCCCTCTATTCCCAAACTATTCATGGATTTGTCAAGACGCCCCTTAAAACTCACTATCGTCTCCGCTTCCACAACCTCCCCCGGCAGCGAGTTCCAGGCACCCACCACCCTCTGTGTACAAAATCTTCCTCGTACATCTCCTTTAAACCTTGCCCCTCGCACCTTAAACCTCTGCCCCCGAGTAATTGACTCTTCCACCCTGGGGAAAAGCTTCTGACTATCCACTCTGTCCCTCATAATCTTGTAGACTTCTATCAGGTCTCCCCTCAACCTCCGTCGTTCCAGTGAGAACAAACCAAGTTTCTCCAACCTCTCCTCATAGCTAATGCCCCCCATACCAGGGCAACATCCTGGTAAATCTTTCCTGTACCCTCTCCAAAGCCTCCACATCCTTCTGGTAGTGGGGCGACCAGAATTGTACACAATACACCCTCCTTCAGACTAAACCGAGACTCGCGTGGGGCATTTAAATGAGCGAATAAATCTTCCAGATCCCCTAACAGCCCCTGATGACCTGCACTGCGCCCCTCAGATTCATTTGGCCCAAGTCCCAAATGCAGGGGGTGGTCCCTTTAAGAGCTATGGCGGGAAACGCCTTTTCTCAAAACCAGGCGCTGGGGCCACCGTAGGGGGAGGGATCCAGTGCGCAGACGCGGAAGTGGAGAACCCGGAAGCGAATCAGAACCCGGAAGTAACGGTCAGAGCTCCCAGTTTAAACCCTGTGGCATTTTACAGATTATTGCTCAGACTTTTCTCCACCTGCTTCACTGTTAAAGGTGTTTTTATCAACTTTCAACCATTCTCAAGATGTTTTATTAACTTTAAACAATCTTCAAGGTGTCTTTATCAAATTTGTATCATTTTAAATATTTTTTAATGAAATTTAAGCAATTTTGAAGTTTTTAAATCAAAATTTAAGCACTTTTAAACATTTTAAATCAAGTTTAAGCAATTCTTAATATTTTAAATCAAATTTAAGCAAGTTTTAAGATTTTTGACCAAATTTAAGCAATTTATAAAAAATTTTAACTAAATTTAAGCAATTTATAAAATTTGTTAGCCAAATTTAAGCAATTTATAAGATTTTTAACCAAATTTAAGCAATTTGTAATTTTTAAATTAAATTTAAGCAATTTATAAAAATTTTTAACCAAATTTAAGCAATTTATAAAATTTGTTAGCCAAATTTAAGCAATTTATAAGATTTTTAACCAAATTTAAGCAATTTTAAAGATTTTTTTAACGCATTTAAGAATTTTTGATATTTTTATGAAATTTAAGCAATTTTATATGTTTCTATTTTTAAAGCTTATGAATTTTAAGCAGTTTCCAAGGTGTTTTATCGCTTTGATTTGATTTATTATCGTCACGTGTATCGGGACACAGTGAAAAGTATTGTTTCTTGCGCGCTGTACAGACAAAGCATACCGTTCATAGAGAAGGAAAGGAGAGGGTGCAGAATGTAGCGTTACAGTCACAGCTCGGGGTGTAGAGAAAGATCAACTTAATATAAGGTCGGTTCATTCAAAAGTCTGACAGCAGCAGGGAAGAAGCTGTTCTTGAGTCGGTCGGTACGTGACCTCAGACTTTTGTATCTTTTTCCCGACGGAAGAAGGTGGAAAAGAGAATGTCCGGGGTTGCGTGGGGGGTCCTTGATTATGCCGGCTGCTTTTCCCCCGAGGCAGCGGGAAGTGTAGACTGAGTCAATGGATGGGAGGCTGGGGTTTGCGTGATGGGACTGGGCTACATTCACGACCCTTTGTAGTTCCTTGCGGTCTTGGGCAGAGCAGGAGCCCCAGACCGAGCTGTGATACACCCGGAAAGGATGCTTTCTATGGGGCATCTGTAAAAGTTGGTGAGAGTCGTAGCGGACATGCTGAATTTAGTTAAGGTGTTTTATGAATTCTGAACAGTTTTGAAGGAGTTTTGTGTTTGCAGTTTTGTTAATCCGCCTTTTCTGAGCCAGGTATTTTGTTGTTTTTGATTTACAACGTAATCAGATTGCAGAAGAGGATCTCCACTCGATCCCCTTTGGATGGGAACGCCTTGAGTAGGATTGATAATTAAACAACCACCCCTTCCGCTTGTCCCCACTAGAGGCGCTATTGGCTGGTTTTGGGGATGTGTGGGTTATTGAGGGAGGGAGATAGATCGGGCTCGAGGCTAACATGTATAAAGAATGAGGCAGAGAGAGAGGTGGAGAGCGGGCGGGTAAGTGGAACTGAACCCACTATCGGATCAGCCATGATCTTATTGAATGGCGGGGCAGGCTCGAGGGGCTGGATGGCCTACTCCTGCTCCTATTTCTTATGTTCTTATGAGGTTTAGGGATCGAATTTCAGAACTTAGGGACACCTCCCCGGGCAGCTGAAGGCACGGCCGCCAATGGCGGAGCGATGGGAATCGCGGGATGCACGAGAGGCCGGAATTGTAGAGATCTCGCAGGGTCGTAGGAGGTTACAGAGATAGGGAGGGGTGTAGGGGGCTGGAGGGGGTTACAGAGATAGGGAGGGGTGTAGGGGGCTGGAGGGGGTTACAGAGAGAGGGAGGGGTGTAGGGGGCTGGAGGAGGTTACAGAGATAGGGAGGGGTGTAGGGGGCTGGAGTGGGTTACAGAGATAGGGAGGGGGTGTAGGGGGCTGGAGGAGGTTACAGAGATAGGGAGGGGGTGTAGGGAGCTGGAGGAGGTTACAGAGATAGGGAGGGGGTGTAGGGGCTGGAGGAGGTTACAGAGATAGGGAGGGGGTGTAGGGGGCTGGAGGAGGTTACAGAGATAGGGAGGGGGTGTAGGGGGCTGGAGGAGGTTACAGAGATAGGGAGGGGGTGTAGGGGCTGGAGGAGGTTACAGAGATAGGGAGGGGGTGTAGGGAGCTTGGAGGAGGTTACAGAGATAGGGAGGGGTGTAGGGGGCTGGAGGGGGTTACAGAGATAGGGAGGGGGTGTAGGGGCTGGAGGAGGTTACAGAGATAGGGAGGGGGTGTAGGGAGCTGGAGGAGGTTACAGAGATAGGGAGGGGTGTAGGGGGCTGGAGGGGGTTACAGAGATAGGGAGGGGTGTAGGGGGCTGGAGGAGGTTACAGAGATAGGGAGGGGTGTAGGGGGCTGGAGTGGGTTACAGAGATAGGGAGGGGTGTAGGGGGCTGGAGGAGGTTACAGAGATAGGGAGGGGTGTCGGGGCTGGAGGAGGTTACAGAGATAGGGAGGGGCTGTAGGGGGCTGGAGGAGGTTACAGAGATAGGGAGGGGGTGTAGGGGGCTGGAGGAGGTTACAGAGATAGGGAGGGGGTGTAGGGGGCTGGAGGAGGTTACAGAGATAGGGAGGGGGTGTAGGGGCTGGAGGAGGTTACAGAGATAGGGAGGGGGTGTAGGGAGCTGGAGGAGGTTACAGAGATAGGGAGGGGTGTAGGGGGCTGGAGGGGGTTACAGAGATAGGGAGGGGTGTAGGGGGCTGGAGGAGGTTACAGAGATAGGGAGGGGTGTAGGGGGCTGGAGTGGGTTACAGACATAGGGAGGGGGTGTAGGGGGCTGGAGGAGGTTACAGAGATAGGGAGGGGGTGTAGGGGGCTGGAGGCGGTTACAGAGATAGGGAGGGGATGTAGGGGGCTGGAGGAGGTGACAGAGATAGGGAGGGGGGTGTAGGGGGCTGGAGGGGGTTACAGAGATAGGGAGGGGGTGTAGGGGGCTGGAGGAGGTTACAGAGATAGGGAGGGGGTGTAGGGGCTGGAGGAGGTTACAGAGATAGGGAGGGGTGCAGGGCTGGAGGAGGTTACAGAGATAGGGAGGGGGTGTAGGGGGCTGGAGGAGGTTACAGAGATAGGGAGGGGGTGTAGGGGCTGGAGGAGGTTACAGAGATAGGGAGGGGGTGTAGGGGGCTGGAGGAGGTTACAGAGATAGGGAGGGGGTGTAGGGGCTGGAGGAGGTTACAGAGATAGGGAGGGGTGTAGGGGGCTGGAGGAGGTTACAGAGATAGGGAGGGGGTGTAGGGGCTGGAGGAGGTTACAGAGATAGGGAGGGGTGTCGGGGGCTGGAGGGGGTTACAGAGATAGGGAGGGGGTGTAGGGGGCTGGAGGAGGTTACAGAGATAGGGAGGGGGTGTAGGGGCTGGAGGGGGTTACAGAGATAGGGAGGGGGTGTAGGGGCTGGAGGGGGTTACAGAGATAGGGAGGGGGTGTAGGGGGCTGGAGGAGGTTACAGAGATAGGGAGGGGGGTGTAGGGGGCTGGAGGGGGTTACAGAGATAGGGAGGGGGTGTAGGGGGCTGGAGGAGGTTACAGAGATAGGGAGGGGGTGTAGGGGGCTGGAGGGGGTTACAGAGATAGGGAGGGGGTGTAGGGGGCTGGAGGAGGTTACAGAGATAGGGAGGGGGTGTAGGGGCTGGAGGAGGTTACAGAGATAGGGAGGGGGTGTAGGGGGCTGGAGGAGGTTACAGAGATAGGGAGGGGGTGTAGGGGCTGGAGGAGGTTACAGAGATAGGGAGGGGGTGTAGGGGCTGGAGGAGGTTAGAGATAGGGAGGGGGTGTAGGGGGCTGGAGGAGGTTACAGAGATAGGGAGGGGGTGTAGGGGCTGGAGGAGGTTACAGAGATAGGGAGGGGGTGTAGGGGCTGGAGGAGGTTACAGAGATAGGGAGGGGGTGTAGGGGGCTGGAGGTGGTTACAGAGATAGGGAGGGGGTGTAGGGGGCTGGAGGAGGTTACAGAGATAGGGAGGGGTGTAGGGGCTGGAGGAGGTTACAGAGAGAGGGAGGGGTGTAGGGAGCTGGAGGTGGTTACAGAGATAGGGAGGGGTGTAGGGGCTGGAGGGGGTTACAGAGATAGGGAGGGGGTGTAGGGGGCTGGAGGAGGTTACAGAGATAGGGAGGGAGTGTAGGGGGCTGGAGGAGGTTACAGAGATAGGGATAGGGTGTAGGGGCTGGAGGGGGTTACAGAGAGAGGGAGGGGGTGTAGGGGGCTGGAGGAGGTTACAGAGATAGGGAGGGGGTGTAGGG
Organism: Mustelus asterias; assembly: GCF_964213995.1. NCBI lineage: Eukaryota > Metazoa > Chordata > Chondrichthyes > Carcharhiniformes > Triakidae > Mustelus > Mustelus asterias. The sequence continues at coordinate 33,534 of NW_027592214.1, forward strand.
GCTGGAGGAGGTTACAGAGAGAGGGAGGGGGTGTAGGGGCTGGAGGGGGTTACAGAGATAGGGAGGGGGTGTAGGGGCTGGAGGGGGTTACAGAGAGAGGGAGGGGGGAATTTGGTTGGAGACTGAGGGAGAGAGGTTGGTGTGTGATGATGCTGCCACCATGTTGGATTACCCTCTTCCTGCAGTAACTCTCTCTCTCTCGCTCAGTTCCAGATCTCTCTCGGACGCGTCCACCTTGTATGTTCCTGTCCAGGGGGCTGGGTCTCCTGCGACAGCCCACGCGACCCCTGATGGAGCTGGCCGGGGTGGTCTCGGTGCTCGAGGCCCTGGCTCCCCTCGCGCTGGCCGAGAGCTGGGATAATGTGGGTCTCCTGGTGGAGCCCACGCCCCCTCACCAGGTCCGCACCGTCCTGCTGACCAACGACCTAACGGAGGGAGTCCTGGAGGAGGCGCTGAGGGTCCGCGCGGAGCTCATTGTGTCCTATCACCCCCCACTCTTTCGCCCCCTCACCCGGCTCACCATGGCGAGCTGGAAGGAGCGCCTCGTGGTCCGTTCCCTGGAAAACCGCGTGGCCATCTTCTCACCCCACACCGCCATGGACGCTTCGCGTTGCGGAGTCAACGATTGGCTGGCTAAAGGACTTGGTAAGTCAACCCAACCACTCCTCGACCAATCCCCGCACAGGGGCGAGGTTAGATACAGAGTAAAGCTCCCTCTACACTGTCCCCATCAAACACTCCCAGGACAGGTACAGCACGGGGTTAGATACAGAGTAAAGCTCCCTCTACACTGTCCCCCGTCAAACACTCCCAGGACAGGTTCAGCACGGGGTGAGATACAGAGTAAATCTCCCTCTACACTGTCCCCCATCAAACACTCCCAGGACAGGTACAGCACGGGGTTAGATACAGAGTAAAGCTCCCTCTACACTGTCCCCCCATCAAACACTCCCAGGACAGGTACAGCACGGGGTTAGATACAGAGTAAAGCTCCCTCTACACTGTTCCCATCAAACACTCCCAGGACAGTTACAGCACGGGGTTAGATACAGAGTAAAGCTCCCTCTACACTGTCCCCCATCAAACACTCCCAGGACAGGTACAGCACGGGGTTAGATACAGAGTAAAGCTCCCTCTACACTGTCCCCATCAAACACTCCCAGGACAGGTACAGCACGGGGTTAGATACAGAGTACAGCTCCCTCTACACTGCCCCCATCAAACACTCCCAGGACAGGTAGAGCACGGGGTTAGATACAGGGTAAAGCTCCCTCTACACTGTCCCCCATGAAACACTCCCAGGACAGGTACAGCACGGGGTTAGATACAGAGTAAAGCTCCCTCTACACTGTCCCCATCAAACACTCCCAGGACAGGTACAGCACGGGGTTAGATACAGAGTAAAGCTCCCTCTACACTGCCCCCATCAAACACTCCCAGGACAGGTAGAGCACGGGGTTAGACACAGAGTAAAGCTCCCTCTACACTGTCCCCCATCAAACACTCCCAGGACAGGGACAGCACGGGGTTCGATACAGAGTAAAGCTCCCTCTACACTGCCCCCATCAAACACTCCCAGGACAGGTACAGCACGGGGTTAGATACAGAGTAAAGCTCCCTCTACACTGTCCCCATCAAACACTCCCAGGACAGGTACAGCACAGGGTTAGATACAGAGTAAAGCTCCCTCTACACTGTCCCCATCAAACACTCCCAGGACAGGTACAGCACGGGGTTAGATACAGAGTAAAGCTCCCTCTACACTGTCCCCATCAAACACTCCCAGGACAGGTACAGCACGGGGTTAGATACAGAGTAAAGCTCCCTCTACACTGCCCCCATCAAACACTCCCAGGACAGGTACAGCACGGGGTTAGATACAGAGTAAAGCTCCCTCTACACTGTCCCCATCAAACACTCCCAGGACAGGTACAGCACGGGGTTAGATACAGAGTAAAGCTCCCTCTGCACTGTCCCCCATCAAACACTCCCAGGACAGGTACAGCATGGGGTTAGATACAGAGTAAAGCTCCCTCTGCACTGCCCCCCCATCAAACACTCCCAGGACAGGTACAGCACGGGGTTAGATACAGAGTAAAGCTCCCTCTACACTGTCCCCATCAAACACTCCCAGGACAGGTACAGCACGGGGTTAGATACAGAGTAAAGCTCCCTCTGCACTGTCCCCCATCAAACACTCCCAGGACAGGTACAGCACGGGGTTAGATACAGAGTAAAGCTCCCTCTACACTGTCCCCATCAAACACTCCCAGGACAGGTACAGCACAGGGTTAGATACAGAGTAAAGCTCCCTCTACACTGTCCCCATCAAACACTCCCAGGACAGGTACAGCACGGGGTTAGATACAGAGTAAAACTCCCTCTACTCTGTCCCCCATCAAACACTCCCAGGACAGGTACAGCACGGGGTTAGATACAGAGTAAAGCTCCCTCTACACTGTCCCCATCAAACACTCCCAGGACAGGTACAGCACGGGGTTAGATACAGAGTAAAGCTCCCTCTACACTGTCCCCATCAAACACTTCCAAGACAGGTACAGCACGGGGTTAGTTACAGAGTAAAGCTCCCTCTACACTGTCCCCATCAAACACTCCCGGGACAGGTACAGCACGGGGTTAGATACAGAGTAAAGCTCCCTCTACACTGTCCCCATCAAACACTTCCAAGACAGGTACAGCACGGGGTTAGATACAGAGTAAAGCTCCCTCTACACTGTCCCCATCAAACACTTCCAAGACAGGTACAGCACGGGATTAGATACAGAGTAAAGCTCCCTCTACACTGTCCCCCATCAAACACTCCCAGGATAGGTACAGGTACGGGGTTAGATACAGAGTAAAGCTCCCTCAACACTGACCCCATCAAACCCTCCCAGGACAGGTACAGCATGGGGTTAGATACAGAGTAAAGCTCCCTCTACACTGTCCCCATTAAACACTCCCAGGACAGGTACAGCACGGGGTTAGATACAGAGTAAAGCTCCCTCTACACTGTCCCCCATCAAACACTCCCAGGACAGGGACAGCACGGGGTTAGATACAGAGTAAAGCTCCCTCTACACTGTCCCCCATCAAACACTCCCAGGACAGGGACAGCACGGGGTTAGATACAGAGTAAAGCTCCCTCTACACTGTCCCCATCAAACACTCCCAGGACAGGTACAGCACGGGGTTAGATACAGAGTAAAGCTCCCTCTACACTGTCCTCCATCAAACACTCCCAGGACAGGGACAGCACGGGGTTAGATACAGAGTAAAGCTCCCTCTACACTGTCCCCATCAAACACTCCCAGGACAGGTACAGCACGGGGTTAGATACAGAGTAAAGCTCCCTCTACACTGTCCCCCATCAAACACTCCCAGGACAGGTACAGCACGGGGTGAGATACAGAGTAAAGCTCCCTCTACACTGTCCCCCATCAAACACTCCCAGGACAGGTACAGCACGGGGTTAGATACAGAGTAAAGCTCCCTCCACACTGTCCCCCATCAAACACTCCCAGGACAGGTACAGCACGGCGTTAGATACAGAGTAAAGCTCCCTCGACACTCTCCCCATCAAACACTCCCAGGACAGGTACAGCACGGGGTGAGATACAGAGTAAAACTCCCTCTACACTGTCCCCCATCAAACACTCCCAGGACAGGTACAGCACGGGGTTTGATACAGAGTAAAGCTCCCTCTACACAGTCCCCCATGAAACACTCCCAGGATAGGTACAGCACGGGGTTAGATACAGAGTAAAGCTCCCTCCACACCGTCCCCATCAAACACTCCCAGGACAGGTACAGCACGGGGTTAGATACAGAGTAAAGCTCCCTCTCCACTGTCCCCATCAAACACTTCCAAGACAGGTGCAGCACGGGGTTAGATACAGAGTAAAGCTCCCTCTACACTGTCCCCATCAAACACTCCCAGGACAGGGACAGCACGGGGTTAGATACAGAGTAAAGCTCCCTCTGCTCTGTCCCCATGAAACACTCCCAGGACAGGTACAGCACGGGGTTAGATACAGAGTAAAGCTCCCTCGACACTGTCCCCATCAAACACTCCCAGGACAGGTACAGCACGGGGTTAGATACAGAGTAAAGCTCCCTCTACACTGTCCCCATCAAACACTCCCAGGACAGGTACAGCACGGGGTTTGATACAGAGTAAAGCTCCCTCTACACTGTCCCCCATCAAACACTCCCAGGATAGGTACAGCACGGGGTGAGATACAGAGTAAAGCTCCCTCTACACTGTCCCCATCAAACACTCCCAGGACAGGTACAGCACGGGGTTAGATACAGAGTAAAGCTCCCTCTACACTGTCTATCTCTCTCTCTGGGACAGGCGAGTGCTCCTCGGTTCCCCTCTCGATGTCGGTGGGTGATTCTTTGGTGAATCCGGGATCGCATCGGTTGGAAGTCACTCTCCGGGATGGATTCGATACTTCCTTTCTCACGGAGCTGGAATCTCTGGATGGAGTGTGTGTCACGCTGCTGCCTCTGAGGTACTGCCATGTCCTCCCGTCGAGAGGGAGATGGAGCGGGGGGAGCGAGGGAGGGAGGGAGGTGGGAGATGGGGGAGGGAGGGGGGAGGGAGGGAGGTGGGAGATGGGGGGAGGGAGGTGGGTGGGTGGGAGATGGGGGGAGCGAGGGATGGGGGGAGGGAGGGAGGGGGGTGGGAGATGGGGGGAGGGAGGGAGAGAGGGGGGTGGGAGATGGGGGGAGGGGGGTGGGAAATGGGGGGGAGGGGGGTGGGAGATGGGGGGGAGCGAGGGAGGGAGGGGGGTGGGAGATGGGGGGGAGGGAGGGAGGGGGGTGGGAGATGGGGGGGAGGGAGGGACGGGGGTGGGAGATGGGGGGGAGGGAGGGAGGGGGGTGGGTGGGAGATGGGGGGGAGGGAGGGGGGTGGGTGGGAGATGGGGGGGAGCGAGGGAGGGAGGGAGGTGGGGGGGAGCGAGGGAGGGAGGTGGGGGGGAGCGAGGGAGGGAGGTGGGGGGGAGCGAGGGAGGGAGGGGGGTGGGAGATGGGGGGGAGCGAGGGAGGGAGGGGGGTGGGAGATGGGGGGAGCGAGGGAGGGAGGGAGGTGGGAGATGGGGGGGAGCGAGGGAGGGTGATGGGGGGAGGGGGGTGGGAGATGGGGGGAGCGAGGGAGGGAGGGGGGAGCGAGGGAGGGAGGGGGGTGGGAGATGGGGGGAGCGAAGGTGGGAGATGGGGGGAGCGAGGGAGGGAGGGGGGTGGGAGATGGGGGAGGGAGGGAGGGGGGTGGGAGATGGGGGGAGCGAGGGAGGGGGGTGGGAGATGGGGGGAGTGAGGGAGGGGGGTGGGAGATGGGGGGTGATGGGGGGAGCGAGGGAGGGAGGGGGGTGGGAGATGGGGGAGCGAGGGAGGGGGTGGTGGGAGATGGGGGAGCGAGGGAGGGGGGGTGGGAGATGGGGGAGCGAGGGAGGGAGGGGTGGGAGATGGGGAGCAAGGGAGGGGGGGGAGATGGGGGGAGCGAGGGAGGGAGGGGGGTGGGAGATGGGGGAGCGAGGGAGGGAGGGGTGGGAGATGGGGAGCAAGGGAGGGGGGGGAGATGGGGGGAGCGAGGGAGGGAGGGGGGTGGGAGATGGGGGAGCGAGGGAGGGAGGGGTGGGAGATGGGGGGAGCGAGAGAGGGGGGGCGGGAGATGGGGGGGAGCGAGGGAGGGAGGGAGCGAGCGAGGGAGGGAGGGGGGAGGGAGAGGAGTTAGGGATAGGGGTTAAGGGGGGAGGCCAAAGGCCCAAAGCTTCGATGGCTCCGAGCCCGGCCTTTCTCCCCATTGAGCCCGGGGGGGGGTTGAGACTGTGAACGACCCGTCCAGGGACTGGTTGGTTTGCGGTGTGTGTATCTCCTCAGGATTTCTAACTCCCCCCTCCCCCCAATTTCCTTCCTCTCTTCCCCCCGTTTTGTTTCCTTGCGGCACTCACAGCTCCGGCTCCCGTCTCTTGGTGACCTGCTCCCGGAAGGGCCTGGTGGAGGTGGTGAGGCTCCTCGCCTCACTCGAGGGTCTGCTGGTCGGCCCAGAGGTGGTGGAGCTCCAGAAGGTAGGTTGGCGGACAAGCGGGGGGGGGGGGGGGGGGGGGGCGTCTATCATCGCGGCCTCCGGGCGACTCGAACTCTGACCCTGCGACCTTTCACCTTGGCAGCCTCCGCTCCCGGGCACCGGAATGGGCCGTCTCTGCACCCTGGGTCAGGCAGTCTCCACGGCAACGCTCATCGAGAGGGTGAAAGGTCACCTGAAGTTGGCACATGTCCGCCTCGCGTTGGGGGCTGGACGGACCTTGGGTAAGTTCACCTCTTGCTCGATCGGGGGCGGGGGGGATGAGGGAGTCATTGAGTCGCCCAGGCCTTGTTCCTACCCCATCTTGAATCTACTACCATACCCCCTCCGGCCCCCGTGTGTGTGCTGTAGGTACACCCACGGCGCTGTTAGGGATGGGGCTCCAGGTGCTGTCAAAGGCAAAACGGGCAACATCTTTTCACTTTGTTCCAGAATCCCCGGTGTCTTCAGTTGCCCTGTGTGCGGGGTCGGGAGGGAGCGTTCTTCGAGGAGTCAAGGCCGATCTCTACCTTACGGGTAAGTCATGGCGAGCGGGATGGGCGCGGGGCAGCGGTAATTTAGCCTGGCCGATTGATGTTTAGCCCTCACGGGTTAATCTATCTCCATTTCCCCCTCCACCCCCCCAGGCGAAATGTCGCACCACGAGGTTTTGGACGCCGTTGCCGTGGGAACCAGCGTCGTCCTCTGCGAACACAGCAACACGGAACGCGGCTTCCTAGCCGAGCTACGGGAAGTCCTGTCCGAGCGTCTGCAGGATAGGGTGGCCGTGCTGGTCTCCGCCGAGGACCGCGACCCCCTCCAGGTGGTGTGAGGGCTGGGCCTAGCGCCGCAGGCTTCGCTGTGACACCTCGGGCCTACTGCTGCAGGCTTCGCTGTGACACCTCGGGCCTACTGCTGCAGGCCTCGCTTTGACACCTCGGGCCTACTGCTGCAGGCTTCGCTGTGACACCTCGGGCCTACTGCTGCAGGCTTCACTTTGACACCTTGGACCTACTGCTGCAGGCTTCACTTTGACACCTCGGGCCTACTGCCGCAGGCTTCGCTGTGACACCTCAGGCCTACTGCTGCAGGCTTCACTTTGACACCTCGGGCCTACTGCTGCAGGCTTCACTTTGACACCTCGGACCTACTGCTGCAGGCTTCACTTTGACACCTCGGGCCTACTGCCGCAGGCTTCGCTGTGACACCTCGGGCCTACTGCTGCAGGCCTCGCTTTGACACCTCGGGCCTACTGCTGCAGGCCTCGCTTTGACACCGTGGGCCTAGCGCCGCAGGCTTCGCTTTGACACCTCGGGCCTAGCGCCGCAGGCTTCGCTGTGACACCTCGGGCCTACTGCTGCAGGCCTCGCTTTGACACCTCGGGCCTACCATCTGAGTGTTCACATTGACTTATTGAGCCAATTACCACAGGCTTTGCTGACATCTCAGGCCTAGCACTAAGAGTCAACGTGGTTGACTCGCAACTACCCTCCAATGGCAACGAGGGATGGGCAATAAATGCAGGACAGCCAGCGACGCCCGTGTCCCACGCATGAATTTTTAAAAAAATTTCAGACCTTGCACCACAGGCTTTGCAGTGACATCGCGGGCCTACCACCCCAGGCTTTGTGAGGACACCTCGGGCCTACCTCCCCAGGCTTTGTGAAGACATCTCGGGCCTACCACCCCAGGCTTTGTGAAGACATCTCGGGCCTACCACCCCAGGCTTTGTGAAGACATCTCGGGCCTACCTCCCCAGGCTTTGTGAAGACATCTCGGGCCTACCACCCCAGGCTTTGTGAAGACATCTCGGGCCTACCTCCCCAGGCTTTGTGAAGACATTTCGGGCCTACCTCCCCAGGCTTTGTGAAGACATTTCGGGCCTACCTCCCCAGGCTTTGTGAGGACACCTCGGGCCTACCTCCCCAGGCTTTGTGAAGACATCTCGGGCCTACCTCCCCAGGCTTTGTGAAGACATCTCGGGCCTACCTCCCCAGGCTTTGTGAAGACATCTCGGGCCTACCTCCCCAGGCTTTGTGAAGACACCTCGGGCCTACCACTACAGGCTTCGCAGCGACCAGTCAGGTCTCTTTCAAAATAAAAGCACAGACTCTGGTGACGAGTAATTGCATAGTTTATTTGAGGTGGTGACTTGCACGACAGATTATAAGATAAACGATAAGATACTGAGGCTTGTACCAGGCTGCGATTATACGGTGCGATTCGATACAAGGATGACGGTGTCCGGGCGGATAACTCTGGCTCCGGACTGCATTACAGATCGGGGAGGGTGGGGAATGTTTAAGGTGCCCAGGGGGGTAACTATTGCCCGGGGAATGGTTATTGCTCGGGAGAGCTGGAGCCAGAGAGTGGGACAAGCATTAGGAAGCGAGGCAGGCGCGAGTATCAGGGTGAGGGAGGTAGGCCTGAGGAGGTATACGAGAGGGAGAGAGGTCGAAGGGATGGAATGGAAGTAGGCCGAGGGAATGGCGATTGGAGAGGGAGACAGGCTCGGGGGGGGGGGTATTTAAGAGGGAGAGAATGGAAGGGCTTGTATTGGACAAGGAGATGGAGGCCGAGATTTGTCTTGGAGAGGTGTCGAGGGAATGCAGCGGCTCGTTATCTTGAGGGAGATGGGGAAGCGGGAATGGGGGGAGGTAGATGGAGGGGGCTGGGGAGCAATCGAAAGATATCCCCCCCCCCCCCCGCAGTTGAATACCACAGAGCTTGAAGTTACCCTGCCCCGACACAGAGCATTTGAAACTCAGCCGCTGCGTCAACCCCGCACACATCTTGGTTCCCACTCGGTGTCCCGAAGTAGCGGGGGGGAGCTGGGCCTTGCCGGGGGTTAGCCGAAGAGCTTAACAAAGCAGGGGTGGCAGTAGGGCTTCTCGTTTTGCTCCTTGAAGGTGCCCTTGTTGAGTTGCTTGAGGCAGAAGGCGCAGACAAAGTGGTTAGGATGGAATTTGTTCCCCATGGCGGTGATACAGCGGCCGGTGATGGGCCTTTCACACCCGGAGCACAGCGAGCCCCGGTTCTTGTGGTAGTGAATTTCGCAGTAGGGTTGTCCTGCATGATCATAGAAGCTCCCGTTCACAAAGGGAGTGTAGCAGTCCTGGGAGAGAGAGAGAGAGAGAAGGTAACAGCCACCAGCGGAGATCAAGACTTGCCCATGATTGTCCGCTTGGGGGTAACCTCCGACCCCTTGGCAGGGTAGGGATAGGAGTAGGCCATTCGGCCAATCGAGTCTGCTCCCCCATTCAATCGCGGCTGATATTTTTCTCATCCCTATTCTCCTGCCTTTTCCCCTGACCCCCTTATTAATCAAGAACCTATCTATCATCCCCTTATTAATCAAGAACCTATCTATCATCCCCTTATTAATCAAGAACCTATCTATCATCCCCTTATTAATCAAGAACCTATCTATCATCCCCTTATTAATCAAGAACCTATCTATCATCCCCTTATTAATCAAGAACCTATCTATCATCCCCTTATTAATCAAGAACCTATCTATCATCCCCTTATTAATCAAGAACCTATCTATCTCTGTCTTAAAGACACTCAATGACCCGACCTCCTCTGCGGCAAAGAGTTCCACACATTCACCACTGAAGAAATTCCTCCTCATCTCTGTTTTAAAGGATCGTCCCTTCAGCCTGAGGTTGTGTTCCCTCTGGTTCTAGTTTTTCCTACTCGTGGAAACATCCTCTCCGTGTCCACTCTATCCGGGCCTCACAGTATCCTGTAAGTTTCAATAAGATCCCTCATCCTTCTAAACTCCCAACCAGTACAGACCCAGAGTCCTCAACCCGTTCCTCGTACCACAAGCTCTTCATTCCAGGGATCTTCTGAACCTCCTCCGGACCCTCTCCGAGGCCGGCACGTCCTTCCTTAGACACGGGGGCCCAAAACCGCTCGCAATACTCCAAATGGGATCTGACCAGAACCTCAGAAGTCCATCCCTGCTCTTGTATTCTAGCCCTCTTGAGGGTCATCCCAGGACGAGAGGTCAAGGTCTTCGGATAAGGGGTTGCAAATTTAAAACAAGAGTTGGAAGAGAAACAGCTTCTCCCAAAGGGTTGTGAACCTGTGGAATTTGCTCCCCCAGAGGATGCTGGGACAGTCAGTACATTGAAGAGGGAGTTGGACAGATTGTTAATTGGCTAATGGGGTTGAAGGGTTACTGGGAGAAGGCAGGAAAATGGGGACGTGGAGCATATCAGCCATGGCGGAGTGAACCCGATGGGCCGAATGGCCTCATTCTGCTCCTATATCTTATGAACCTACACCCGTGAGCTCTGAGAGTGATGTGGCGATGCTGGCATTGGACTGGGGGTGAACACGGAGGCATTGAGCCTCTGATCTTCGGGGAAGCGTTCTCCAAGGCGGCCTTCACAACAGCGCAGAGTCGCTGAGCAGAAACTGATAGCCAAGTTCCGCACACATGAGGACGGCCTCAACCGGGATGTTGGGTTCATGTCACACTATCTGTAACCCCCACAGCCTGCCTCCTGGACTTGCAGAATCTCACTGGCTGGAGACGATACACATCTCTTTAACCTGTGCTTAACGCTCTCTCCACTCACATTGTCTGTATCTTTAAGACCTGGTTGGTTGTAGAGATTCGCATTCTAATCAGTATTCTGTAACTTGATTTTGTGTCTCTGTGCCCCGTTTGAGAGCAGATTTCCACTCCATCTGACGAAGGAGCAGCGCTCCGAAAGCTCATGGCATTTGCTACCAAATAAACCTGTTGGACTTTAACCTGGTGTTGTTAAAACTCTTACAGCTCTTAGAGTCAGAGAGGTTTACAGCATGGAAACAGGCCCTTCGGCCCAACTTGTCCATGCCATCCCTTTCTTTTTAAAGTCCCTAAGCTAATCCCAATTGCCCGCGTTTCACCCATATCCCTCTCTACCCATGTAACTGTCTAAATGCTTTTTAAAAGACAAAATTGTACCCGCCTCTACTACTGCCTCTGGCAGCTCGTTCCAGACACTCACCACCCTCTGTGTGAAACAATTGCCCCTCTGGACCCTTTTGTATCTCTCCCCTCTCCCCTTAAACCTATGCCCTCTAGTTTTAGACTCCCCTCCCTTTGGGAAAAGATATTGACTATCTAGCTGATCTGTGCCCCTCATTATTTTATAGGCCTCTATAAGATCACCCCTCAGCCTCCTACGCTCCAGAGAAAAAAGTCCCAGTCTATCCAGCCTCTCCTCATAACTCAATCCATCAAGTCCCGGTAGCATCCTAGTAAATCTTTTCCGCACTCTTTCTAGTTTAATAATATCCCTTTCTATAATAGGGTGACCAGAACTGTACACAGTATTCCAAGTGTGGCCTTATCAATGTCTTGTACAACTTCAACAAGACGTCCCAACTCCTGTATTCAATGTTCTGACCGATGAAACCAAGCATGCCGAATGCCTTCTTCACCACTCTGTCCACCTGTGGTCAGAGATCATTGGGGAGGGGGGAGAGAGGCTGGGGGGAGACTGTCCCCCAGACAGACCACTCTGTCCCCCAGACAGACCACTCTGTCCCCCAGACAGACCACTCTGTCCCCCAGACAGACCACTCTGTCCCCCAGACAGACCACTCTGTCCCCCAGACAGACCACTCTGTCCCCCAGACAGACCACTCTGTCCCCCAGACAGACCACTCTGTCCCCCAGACAGACCACTCTGTCCCCCAGACAGACCACTCTGTCCCCCAGACAGACCACTCTGTCCCCCAGACAGACCACTCTGTCCCCCAGACAGACCACTCTGTCCCCCAGACAGACCACTCTGTCCCCCAGACAGACCACTCTGTCCCCCAGACAGACCACTCTGTCCCCCAGACAGACCACTCTGTCCCCCAGACAGACCACTCTGTCCCCCAGACAGACCACTCTGTCCCCCAGACAGACCACTCTGTCCCCCAGACAGACCACTCTGTCCCCCAGACAGACCACTCTGTCCCCCAGACAGACCACTCTGTCCCCCAGACAGACCACTCTGTCCCCCAGACAGACCACTCTGTCCCCCAGACAGACCACTCTGTCCCCCAGACAGACCACTCTGTCCCCCAGACAGACCACTCTGTCCCCCAGACAGACCACTCTGTCCACCTGTGACTCCACTTTCAAGGAGCTATGAACCCGTACCCCGAGATCTCTTTGTTCTGTAACTCTCCCCAACGCCCTACCATTAACTGAGTAAGTCCTGCCCACTTGTTCCAGATTACCCCACTCGGGGGAGAACATTGACTCTACGATTACTCCATCAATCCCTTTTCTATCCCTCGATCAGATCCCCCTCTCATCCTTCCAAACTCCAGCGAGGACAAGCGCAAACTGTTCAATCTCTCCTCGTACAACAACCCCTTTATAGAATCCCTACAGTGCAGAAGGAGGCCATTCGGCCCATCGAATCTGCATCGACCACAATCCCACCCAGGCCCTGTTCCCGCAACCCCACATATTTACCCAGCTAATCCCTTTAACCTACATATCCTGGGACACGAGGAGACAATTTAGCACGGCCAAGGCACCCTAACCCGCACGTCTTTCGGACTGTGGGAGGAAACCGGAGCACCCGGAGGAAACCCACGCAGACACGGGGAGAAGGTGCAGACTCCGCACAGACAGAGACCCGAGCCGGGAATCGGACCCGGGTCCCCGGCGCTGTGAGGCAGCAGTGCTAACCCGCTGTGCTGCCTATCTCTGGAATCGTTCTGGGGAACCTCTCTCTGAACTGCCCACAATACAGGGCTATGGGGAGAGAGCGGGGCAGTGGGATTAGTTTGGGGGTTAATACAGGGCTGTGGGGAGTGAGCGGGGCAGTGGGATTAGTTTGGGGGTTAATACAGGGCTGTGGGGAGTGAGTGGGGCAGTGGGATTAGTTTGGGGGTTAATACAGGGCTGTGGGGAGTGAGTGGGGCAGTGGGATTAGTTTGGGGGTTAATACAGGGCTGTGGGGAGTGAGCGGGGCAGTGGGATTAGTTTGGGGGTTAATACAGGGCTGTGGGGAGTGAGCGGGGCAGTGGGATTAGTTTGGGGATTCCGGGCTATGGGGAGAGAGCGGGGCAGTGGGATTAGTTTGGGGGTTAATACAGGGCTGTGGGGAGTGAGCGGGGCAGTGGGATTAGTTTGGGGATTGATACAGGGCTGTGGGGAGAGAGCGGGGCAGTGGGATTAGTTTGGGGATTGATACAGGGCTGTGGGGAGAGAGCGGGGCAGTGGGATTAGTTTGGAGATTGATACAGGGCTGTGGGGAGGGAGCAGGGCAGTGGGATTAGTTTGGGGATTGACACAGGGCTATGGGGAGGGAGCGGGGCAGTGGGATTAGTTTGGGGATTGATACAGGACTATGGGGAGAGAGCGGGGCAGTGGGATTAGTGTGGGGATTGATACAGGGCTATGGGGAGGGAGCGGGGCAGTGGGATTAGTTTGGGGATTGATACGGGGCTATGGGGAGAGAGCGGGGCAGTGGGATTAGTTTTGGGATTGATACAGGGCTATGGGGAGAGAGCGGGGCAGTGGGATTAGTGTGAGGATTGATACAGGGCTATGGGGAGAGAGCGGGGCAGTGGGATTAGTTTGGGGATTGATACAGGGCTATGGGGAGAGAGCGGGGCAGTGGGATCAGTTTGGGGATTGATACAGGGCTATGGGGAGAGAGCGGGGCAGTGGGATCAGTTTGGGGATTGATACAGGGCTATGGGGAGAGAGCGGGGCAGTGGGATTAGTTTGGGGATTGATACAGGGCTATGGGGAGAGAGCGGGGCAGTGGGATTAGTTTGGGGATTGATACAGTGCTATGGGGAGAGAGCGGGGCAGTGGGATTAGTTTGGGGATTGATACAGGGCTATGGGGAGAGAGCGGGACAGTGGGATTAGTTTGGGGATTGATACAGGGCTGTGGGGAGAGAGCGGGGCAGTGGGATTAGTTTGGGGATCGATACAGGGCTGTGGGGAGAGAGCGGGGCAGTGGGATTAGTTTGGGGATCGATACAGGGCTGTGGGGAGAGAGCGGGGCAGTGGGATTAGTTTGGGTATCGATACAGGGCTGTGGGGAGAGAGCGGGGCAGTGGCATTAGTTTGGGGATCGATACAGGGTTGTGGGGAGAGAGCGGGGCAGTGGGATTAGTTTGGGGATCGATACAGGGCTGTGGGGAGAGAGCGGGGCAGTGGGATTAGTTTGGGGATCGATACAGGGCTGTGGGGAGAGAGCGGGGCAGTGGGATTAGTTTGGGGATCGATACAGGGCTGTGGGGAGAGAGCGGGGCAGTGGCATTAGTTTGGGGATCGATACAGGGTTGTGGGGAGAGAGCGGGGCAGTGGGATTAGTTTGGGGATCGATACAGGGCTGTGGGGAGAGAGCGGGGCAGTGGGATTAGTTTGGGGATCGATACAGGGCTGTGGGGAGAGAGCGGGGCAGTGGGATTAGTTTGGGGATCGATACAGGGCTGTGGGGAGAGAGCGGGGCAGTGGGATTAGTTTGGGGATCGATACAGGGCTTTGGGGAGAGAGCGGGGCAGTGGGATTAGTTTGGGGATTGATACAGGGCCATGGGGAGAGAGCGGGTCAGTGGGATTAGTTTGGGGATTGATACAGGGCTATGGGGAGGGAGCGGGGCAGTGGGATTAGTTTGGGGATTGATACAGGACTATGGGGAGAGAGCGGGGCAGTGGGATTAGTTTGGGGATTGATACAGGGCTATGGGGAGGGAGCGGGGCAGTGGGATTAGTTTGGGGATTGATACAGGGCTATGGGGAGAGAGCGGGGCAGTGGGATTAGTGTGGGGATTGATACAGGGCTATGGGGAGAGAGCGGGGCAGTGGGATTAGTTTGGGGATCGATACAGGGTTGTGGGGAGAGAGCGGGGCAGTGGGATTAGTTTGGGGATCGATACAGGGCTGTGGGGAGAGAGCGGGGCAGTGGGATTAGTTTGGGGATCGATACAGGGCTGTGGGGAGAGAGCGGGGCAGTGGGATTAGTTTGGGGATCGATACAGGGCTGTGGGGAGAGAGCGGGGCAGTGGGATTAGTTTGGGGATTGATACAGGGCTATGGGGAGGGAGCGGGGCAGTGGGATTAGTTTGGGGATTGACACAGGGCTTTGGGGAGAGAGCGGGGCAGTGGGATTAGTTTGGGGATTGATACAGGGCTATGGGGAGGGAGCGGGGCAGTGGGATTAGTTTGGGGATTGACACAGGGCTTTGGGGAGAGAGCGGTGCAGTGGGATTAGTTTGGGGATTGATACAGGGCTATGGGGAGGGAGCGGGGCAGTGGGATTAGTTTGGGGATTGATACAGGGCTATGGGGAGAGAGCGGGGCAGTGGGATTAGTGTGGGGATTGATACAGGGCTATGGGGAGAGAGCGGGGCAGTGGGATTAGTTTGGGGATTGATACAGGGCTATGGGGAGAGAGCTGGGCAGTGGGATTAGTTTGGGGATCGATACAGGGCTGTGGGGAGAGAGCGGGGCAGTGGGATTAGTTTGGGGATCGATACAGGGCTGTGGGGAGAGAGCGGGGCAGTGGGATTAGTTTGGGGATTGATACGGCTATGGGGAGAGAGCGGGGCAGTGGGATTAGTTTGGGGATTGATACGGCTATGGGGAGAGAGCGGGGCAGCGGGATTAGTTTGGGGATCGATACAGGGCTGTGGGGAGAGAGCGGGGCAGTGGGATTAGTTTGGGGATTGATACAGGGCTGTGGTGAGAGAGCGGTGCAGTGGGATTAGTTTGGGGATTGATACAGGGCTATTGGGAGAGAGCGGGGCAGTGGGATTAGTTTGGGGATTGATACAGGGCTATGGGGAGAGAGCGGGGCAGTGGGATTAGTTTGGGGATTGATTCAGGGCTATTGGGAGAGAGCGGGGCAGTGGGATTAGTTTGGGGATTGATACAGGGCTATGGGGAGAGAGCGGGGCAGTGGGATTAGTTTGGGGATCGATACAGGGCTATGGGGAGGGAGCGGGGCAGTGGGATTAGTTTGGGGATCGATACAGGGCGATGGGGAGGGAGCGGGGCAGTGGGATTAGTTTGGGGATCGATACAGGGCTATGGGGAGGGAGCGGGGCAGTGGGATTAGTTTGGGGATCGATACAGGGCTATGGGGAGGGAGCGGGGCAGTGGGATTAGTTTGGGGATCGATACAGGGCTATGGGGAGAGAGCGGGGCAGTGGGATTAGTTTTGGGATTGATACAGGGCTATGGGGAGGGAGCGGGGCAGTGGGATTAGTGTGGGGATTGCATTTGGCAAAAACAGTCCAGAATTGATGGGCCGAATGGCCTCTTGTGCTTTCCAGCCCATTGTGAGTAGTATGATGGGTCCGATGTCCGCGCTAGTGGCCTGTTGGGTGTCAGAGACACAAAATGGCCACCATTGCATGGCAAGATCCCACCCAAATCCATGCACCCCGCCCCCGACACCCCCGCCGGCACCCACTCACCCGGCAGACGAAGCACTCTGGGTGCCACAAGGTGTTCAGAGCCGAAATGTAGTTCTCCAGTATGGCCTTCTTACAACCGTGGCAACGGGAAGCAAAGAGCTCGTAGAAGTCCTTCCGACAGTACGGTTTGCCATCGCGCTCGTGAAAACCTGTCCGGGGGACGGCGGCGGGGGAGAGGAGAGGAAAGAGGGGTAAATGTCACGTCAAGCCAAGTGCAGTCTGCCTTTAGCCCAAAATTAGCCATCCTCCATCCCAAAGTAGGCCGTAAAAACAGGCCTCGCCTGACAAACAAGGCCGAAATTGACTAGGCCTAAATTAAAGGCCTCACCTGACGAGGCCTAAATTCAAGGCCTCACCTGACAAGGCCTAAATTAAAGGCCTCACCTGACACGGCCTAAATTAAAGGCCTCATCTGACAAGACCTAAATTCAAGGCCTTGCCTGACAAGACCTAAATTAAAGGCCCTGCCTGACAAGACCTAAATTAAAGGCCTCACCTGACAAGACCTAAATTAAAGGCCTCGCCTGACAAGACCTAAATTAAAGGCCCTGCCTGACAAGGCCTCAATTAAAGGCCTCACCTGACAAGACCTAAATTAAAGGCCCTGCCTGACAAGGCCTCAATTAAAGGCCTCGCCTGACAAGACCTAAATTAAAGGCCCTGCCTGACAAGGCCTCAATTAAAGGCCTCACCTGACAAGACCTAAATTAAAGGCCTCACCTGACAAGGCCTAAATTGAAGGCCTCACCTGACAAGGCCTAAATTCAAGGCCTCACCTGACAAGGCCTAAATTAAAGGCCTCACCTGACAAGGCCTAAATTAAAGGCCTCACCTGACAAGGCCTAAATTAAAGGCCCTGCCTGACAAGACCTAAATTAAAGGCCCTGCCTGACAAGGCCTAAATTAAAGGCCCTGCCTGATGAGGCCTAAATTAAAGGCTTCGTCTGACAAGGCCTAAATTAAGGGCCTCGCCTGATAAAGCCTAAATACAAGGCCTCGCCTGTCAAACAAGGCTTCAATCAAAGGCTTGCCTGACAAACGAGGCCTACATTCAAGGCCTCGCCTGACAATCAAGGCCTAAATTAAAGGCCTCGCGATGGTATTATCGCTGGGCTATTGATCCAGAAACTCAGTGAATGTTCTGGGCACCCGGCTTTGAATCCTGCCCATGACAGATGGTGGAATCTGAATTCAATAAATAAAATATCTGGAATTAAGAATCTACGGATGACCCCTTGTCGATTGTCGGGGAAAAACCCATCTGGTTCCCTTGAGGGAAGGAAATCTGGCATTCATACCCTGGTCTGGGCCTACATGTCACCCACAGCGATGCCACTCTCAACTGCCCTCCAAGGGCAACTAGGGATGGGCAATAAATGCTGGCCAGCCAGCGATGCCCGTGTCCAATGAGTGAATTAATAAAAAAATAAATAAACAAGGAAAAATGTCATCGATTCCCTACAGTACAGAAGGAGACCATTCGGCCCTTCAACACTGCTCCAACAACAGTCCCACGCTGTCTCTGTAACCTCGCATATTTACCCTGCTAATCCTCTCGGCACTAAGGAACAATTTAGCATGGCCAATCCCCCTAACCAACACATCTTTGGACACTAAGGGACAATTCAGCATGGCCAATCCACCTAACCTGCACATCTTTGGACACTAAGGGACAATTTAGCACGGCCAATCCCCCTAACCTACACATCTTTGGACACTAAGGGGCAATTTAGCACGGCCAATCCCCCTAACCTACACATCTTTGGACACTAAGGGGCAATTTAGCATGGCCAATCCCCCAAACCTACACATCTTTGGACACTAAGGGGCAATTTAGCATGGCCAATCCCCCTAACCTCCACATCTTTGGACACTAAGGGGCAATTTAGCACGGCCAATCCCCCTAACCTACACATCTTTGGACACTAAGGGGCAATTTAGCATGGCCAATCCCCCAAACCTACACATCTTTGGACACTAAGGGGCAATTTAGCATGGCCAATCCCCCTAACCTCCACATCTTTGGACACTAAGGGGCAATTTAGCATGGCCAATCCCCCTAACCTACACATCTTTGGACACTCAGGGACAATTTAGCATGGCCAATCCACCTAACCTGCACATCTTTGGACACTAAGGGACAATTCAGCATGGCCAATCCACCTAACCTGCACATCTTTGGACACTAAGGGACAATTTAGCATGGCCAATCCACCTAACCTGCACATCTTTGGACACTAATGGGCAATTTAGCATGACCAATCCACCCAACCCACACATCTTTGGACACTAAGGGACAATTTAGCATGGCCAATCCACCTAACCTACACATCTTTGGACACTAAGGGGCAATTTAGCATGGCCAATCCCCCTAACCTACACATCTTTGGACACTAAGGGACAATTTAGCATAGCCAATCCACCTAACCCGCACATCTTTGGACACTAATGGACAATTTAGCATGGCCAATCCACCTAACCTACACATCTTTGGACACTAAGGGGCAATTTAGCATGGCCAATCCACCTAACCTACACATCTTTGGCCACTAATGGACAATTTAGCATGGCCAATCCACCTAACCTGCACATCTTTGGACACTAATGGACAATTTAGCATGGCCAATCCACCTAACCTGCACATCTTTGGACACTAATGGACAATTTAGCATGGCCAATCCACCTAACCTACACATCTTTGGACACTAAT
Organism: Mustelus asterias; assembly: GCF_964213995.1. Classification (NCBI taxonomy): domain Eukaryota; kingdom Metazoa; phylum Chordata; class Chondrichthyes; order Carcharhiniformes; family Triakidae; genus Mustelus; species Mustelus asterias. The sequence goes on from NW_027592214.1 coordinate 52,761, forward strand.
GGACAATTTAGCATGGCCAATCCTCCTAACCTACACATCTTTGGACACTAATGGACAATTTAGCATGGCCAATACACCTAACCTTCACATCTTTGGACTGTGGGAGGAAACCGGAGCACCCGGAGAAAACCCACGCAGACATGGGGAAAACGTGCAAACTCCACACAGACAGTGACCCGAGCCGGGAATCGAACCCGGGTCCCTGGCGCTGTGAGGCAACGCTGCTAACCCACTGTGCCACACAAAATAGTCATACAAAGTCTAAATTAAGGATTTAAATTGCCATCCGAGGCCTTCTCATTCTCCGTCACCATTCTGTCCAGAATGACTTCCATTGAATCCGGGCCTCTCGCTGTCCAATGAAGTCCCTCCCTTCCAATCGAGAAGATAGTTTTCCCAATTAATTGATTGACCCATCAGCGATTGGCCTTTGGATAAGCCGCCATCTTGAATAGCTGAGACACAATGTGAAGATTTAGCCCCGATTCGGGAGGGAGGGAGGGTGACTCTGGGGCAGTGATTCCTCCGGCAGAGGGTTGTCTGGCCGGCCGTCTAGACGGGCAGGCGGGAGATCGGGGTCCCGCGGAAGGCACTCACCGTCTTCTCCGAAGACCCGGCCACAGTTGGCACAGCAGAAGTGGTTGGGGTGCCAGTTCCGCTCCAGAGCTGTCACCATTTTCTAGGAGAGTGGGGGGGAAAGAGGCAGAAGGAGAGGTGAGCGATGCTGGCCCGTCTCGCTCTCACTCCCCCAGACACTTGATCCCCCGCCAGACGCTTGAGCCCCAGACACTCTGACCCCCAGACACTTGAGCCCAGAGGCCCAATCCACAGACAGCTGACCTTGCCGCGCTCCCGCTCATCCCCGCCTCCATCCGTCCCCCTCTCCCCCCAACCTCTCTCCCCCCTCCCCAATGATCTCTGACCCCACCGTAACCCCCGACCCCACAGTAAACCCCGACCCCGCCGTAACCCCCGACCCCACCGTAACCCCCGACCCCACCGTAACCCCCGACCCCACCGTAACCCCCGACCCCACCGTAACCCCCGACCCCAAACACTGTTTAACTTAGACAAATGCGAGGTGATGCATTTTGGTCGATCGAACCAGGGCAGGACTTACTCAGTTAATGGTAGGGCGTTGGGGAGAGTTACAGAACAAAGAGAGCTAGGGGTACATGTTCATAGCTCCTTGAAAGTGGAGTCACAGGTGGACAGAGTGGTGAAGAAGGCATTCGGCATGCTTGGTTTCATCGGTCAGAACATTGAATACAGGAGTTGGGACGTCTTGTTGAAGTTGTACAAGACATTGGTAAGGCCACACTTGGAATACTGTGTACAGTTCTGGTCACCCTATTATAGAAAGGATATTATTAAACTAGAAAGAGTGTAGAAAAGATTTACTAGGATGCTACCGGGACTTGATGGATTGAGTTATGAGGAGAGGCTGGGTAGACTGGGACTTTTTTCTCTGGAGCGTAGGAGGCTGAGGGGTGATCTTATAGAGGTCTATAAAATAATGAGGGGCACAGATCAGTTAGATAGTCAATATCTTTTCCCAAAGGTAGGGGAGCCTAAAACTAGAGGGTGTAGGTTGAAGGTGAGAGGGGAGAGATACAAAAGGGTCCAGAGGGGCAATTGTTTCACACAGAGGGTGGTGAGTGTCTGGAACGAGCTGCCAGAGGCAGTAGTAGAGGCGGGTACAATTTTGTCTTTTAAAAAGCGTTTAGATAGTTACATGGGTACGATGGGTATAGAGGGATATGGGGCAAACGCGGGCAATTGGGATTAGCTTAGGGGCTAAAAAAGGGGGCAGCATGGACAAGTTGGGCCGAAGGGCCTGTTTCCATGCTGTAAACCTCTCTGACTCTATGACTCAACGATGACCCCTTGAATACAAATCTTGACCCCAAACCTGATCCCTTGGCAAGCTTTCACCCCTGACCCCCGGACGTCTCAGCCCCCCAGCCGCCCCGCGTCCCCCCGCCCAGACGCCCCGGGTCCCCCACCCAGAAGCCACCGGTCCCCGCCCAGACGCCCAGAGTCCCCCGCCCAGACGCCCCGAGTCTCCACCCCCCCACTCCCCAGCCGCCCTGAGTCCCCCCCAGACGTCTCACATGGACCTCTGACCGTAAACCCTAATCCTTCCCCCGCACCTCTGGATCTTCCCCGATCTCACTGCCTCCTCGTCCCCCCCACACTCCTGAACCTTCTCCGTCTCATCTCTTGACGCCCTGGTCCTG
>NW_027592214.1:57500-60494 GCF_964213995.1 Mustelus asterias
CTGAGGGAGCGCCGCACTGTGGGAGGGTCAGTGCTGAGGGAGCACCGCACTGTGGGAGGGTCGGTGCTGAGGGAGCGCCGCACTGTGGGAGGGGTCAGTGCTGAGGGAGCGCCGCACAGTGGGAGGGTCAGTGCTGAGGGAGCGCCGCACTGTGGGAGGGACAGTGCTGAGGGTGCGCCGCACTGTGGGAGGGTCAGTGCTGAGGGAGCGCGCACTGTGGGAGGGTCAGTGCTGAGGGAGCGCCGCACTGTGGGGAGGGTCAGTGCTGAGGGAGCGCCGCACTGTGGGAGGGTCAGTGCTGAGGGAGCGCCGCACTGTGGGAGGGTCAGTGCTGAGGGAGCGCCGCACTGTGGGAGGGTCAGTGCTGAGGGAGCGCCGCACTGTGGGAGGGTCAGTGCTGAGGGAGCGCCGCACTGTGGGAGGGTCAGTGCTGAGGGAGCGCCGCACTGTGGGAGGGTCGGTGCTGAGGGAGCGCCGCACTGTGGGAGGGTCGGTGCTGAGGGAGTGTCGCACTGTGGGAGGGTCGGTGCTGAGGGAGCGCCGCACTGTGGGAGGGTCAATGCTGAGGGAGCGCCGCACTGTGGGAGGGTCAGTGCTGAGGGAGCGCCGCACTGTGGGAGGGTCAGTGCTGAGGGAGCGCCGCACTGTGGGAGGGTCGGTGCTGAGGGAGCGCCGCACTGTGGGAGGGTCAGTCACTCACTCTCCCTCTCCCCTGCTACGACTGACCTCTGCTATTTGACAGTGGGAGGCATCGCACTCTCCCGCAATTCGGTCCTGGATCAGCTAGGCCGCCGGGGGAGCGGGGGGAAGGGGGGGGAGTGGCCGGATCCTCTCGTGCGCCGTCCACACCCACACAAGAACATAAGAAATAGGAGCAGGAGTAGGCCATCCAGCCCCTCGAGCCTGCCCCCCCATTCAATAAGATCATGGCTGATCTGATAGTGGGTTCAGTTCCACTTACCCGCCCGCTCCCCATAACCCTTAATCCCCTTAATGGTTAAAAATCTATCTGTGACTTAAACACATTTAGCGAGGAAGCCTCGACTGCTTCATTGGGCAGAGAATTCCAAAGATTCACTACCCTCTGGGAGAAGAAGTTCCTCCTCAACTCTGTCCTAAACTGACTCCCCTTTATTTTGAGGCTGTGCCCTCTAGTTCTTGTTTCCTTTCTAAGTGGAAAGAATCTCTCCACCTCTACCCTATCCAGCCCCTTCATTATCTTATAGGTCTCTACAAGATCTCCCCTCATCCTTCTAAACTCCAATGAGTACAAACCCAATCTGCTCAGTCTCTCCTCATAAGCTACACCCCCTCATCTCCGGTATCAACCTGGTGAACCTTCTCTACACTCCCTCCAAGGCCAATATATCCTTCCGCAAATAAGGGGACCAATACTGCACACAGTATTCCAGCTGCGGCCTCACCAATGCCCTGTACAGGTGCATCAAGACATCTCTGCTTTTATATTCTATCCCCCTCGCGATAAAGGCCAACATCCCATTGCCTTCTTACATAGAACATAGAACAGTACAGCACAGAACAGGCCCTTCGGCCCACGATGTTGTGCTGAGCTTTATCTGAAACCAAGATCAAGCTATCCCACTCCCTATCATCCTGGTGTGCTCCATGTGCCTATCCAATAACCGCTTCAATGTTCCTAAAGTGTCTGACTCCACTATCACTGCAGGCAGTCCATTCCACACCCCAACCACTCTCTGCGTAAAGAACCTACCTCTGATATCCTTCCTGTATCTCCCACCACGAACCCTATAGTTATGCCCCCTTGTAATAGCTCCATCCACCCGAGGAAATAGTCTTTGAACGTTCACTCTATCTATCCCCTTCATCATTTTATACACCTCTATTAAGTCTCCCCTCAGCCTCCTCCGCTCCAGAGAGAACAGCCCCAGCTCCCTCAACCTTTCCTCATAAGACCTACCCTCCAAACCAGGCAGCATCCTGGTAAATCTCCTCTGCACTCTTTCCAGCGCTTCCACATCCTTCCTATAGTGAGGTGACCAGAACTGCACACAATATTCCAAATGTGGTCTCACCAAGGTCCTGTACAGTTGCTGCATAACCCCACGGCTCTTAAACTCCAACCCCCTGTTAATAAAAGCTAACACACCTTCATCACCTGCTGTACATTCTTGTTGCCCGCTCCCCCACACCCCTCCCTCGCCCCCCCACACCCCTCCCTCGCCCCCCCACACCCCTCCCTCGCCCCCCACACCCCTCCCTCGCCCCCCCACACCCCTCCCTCGCTCCCCCCACATCCCTCCCTCGCTCCCCCCACACCCCTCCCTCCCTCGCCCCCCACACCCCTCCCTCGCTCCCCCCCACACCCCTCCCTCGCTCCCCCCCACACCCCTCCCTCGCTCCCCCCCACACCCCTCCCTCGCTCCCCCCCACACCCCTCCCTCGCTCCCCCCCACACCCCTCCCTCGCTCCCCCCCACACCCCTCCCTCGCTCCCCCCCACACCCCTCCCTCGCTCCCCCCACATCCCTCCCTCGCTCCCCCCACACCCCTCCCTCCCTCGCCCCCCACACCCCTCCCTCGCTCCCCCCCACACCCCTCCCTCGCTCCCCCCCACACCCCTCCCTCGCTCCACCACACCCCTCCCTCGCTCCCCCACACACCCCTCCCTCGCCCCCCCACACCCCTCCCTCGCCCCCCCACACCCCTCCCTCCCTCGCTCCCCCACACCCCTCCCTCCCTCGCTCCCCCACACCCCTCCCTCCCTCGCTCCCCCACACCCCTCCCTCGCCCCCCCCCACACCCCTCCCTCGCCCCCCCGCACCCCTCCCTCGCCCCCCCACACCCCTCCCTCGCTCCCCCCCACACCCCTCCCTCGCTCCCCCACACCCCTCCCTCGCCCCCCCCACACACCTCCCTCGCCCCCCCCGCACCCCCTCCCTCGCCCCCCCACACCCCTCCCTCGCTCCCCCCCCACACCCCTCCCTCGCTCCCCCACACCCCTCCCTCGCTCCCC
>NW_027592215.1:0-60397 GCF_964213995.1 Mustelus asterias
AGTTAGTGTTACAGTGCAACTGGCTGTCCCTCAGCAGCCGGTGCACACGGAGACTCAGTTCCAGGTACCTGATGCACTCTCTCCAGTTCTCCGCCCTGTATTGCTCCAGTGAGTAGCGGTAAGCAGAGTCCAGAGGAATCATCTCACTCTCCGGGAAACTCCGGAAACTGTACTTCTCATACTGAGCCCGGGCGAGCAGCAGCACAGCGCTGAGGAGGAGTGCTGCCCCGGGCACACTGCAGCGCCAGCCCCGCTCCATCGCCTCCCTGCTCCTGACTGTCTGCACGTAAGCTGCAAGGGGAGGCTGACATGGACAGGCTCACAGGCCCACAGCACAGGCAAGAGGCAGGGAGGCTCACACAGGGTCTTAGAGCCCGCTCCCTCCAACACGCCACCTCCAGGTTTCGCAATTCCAACAGCAGATAATTGTTAAAAGGTGTTTCCGAAAGTTTAGTTTGCCCCACACGTCAATTTTAAACAGAGCAAAACTACACTGTCCCCATCAAACACTCCCAGGACAGGTACAGCACGGGGTTAGATACAGAGTAAAGCTCCCTCTACACTGTCCCCATCAAACACTCCCAGGACAGGTACAGCACGGGGTTAGATTCAGAGTAAAGCTCCCTCTACACTGTCCCCATCAAACACTCCCAGGACAGGTACAGCACGGGGTTAGATACAGAGTAAAGCTCCCTCTACACTGTCCCCATCAAACACTCCCAGGACAGGTACAGCACGGGGTTAGATACAGAGTAAAGCTCCCTCTACACTGTCCCCATCAAACACTCCCAGGACAGGTACAGCACGGGGTTAGATACAGAGTAAAGCTCCCTCTACACTGTCCCCATCAAACACTCCCAGGACAGGTACAGCACGGGGTTAGATGCAGAGTAAAGCTCCCTCTACGCTGTCCCCCATCAAACACTCCCAGGACAGGTACAGCACGGGGTTAGATACAGAGTAAAGCTCCCTCTACACTGTCCCCATCAAACACTCCCAGGACAGGTACAGCACGGGGTTAGATACAGAGTAAAGCTCCCTCTACACTGTCCCCATCAAACACTCCCAGGACAGGTACAGCACGGGGTTAGATACAGAGTAAAGCTCCCTCTACACTGTCCCCATCAAACACTCCCAGGACAGGTACAGCACGGGGTTAGATGCAGAGTAAAGCTCCCTCTACACTGTCCCCCATCAAACACTCCCAGGACAGGTACAGCACGGGGTTAGATACAGAGTAAAGCTCCCCCTACACTGTCCCCATCAAACACTCCCAGGACAGGTACAGCACGGGGTTAGATACAGAGTAAAGCTCCCTCTACACTGTCCCCATCAAACACTCCCAGGACAGGTACAGCACAGGGTTAGATGCAGAGTAAAGCTCCCTCTACACTGTCCCCATCAAACACTCCCAGGACAGGTACAGCACGGGGTTAGATGCAGAGTAAAGCTCCCTCTACACTGTCCCCATCAAACACTCCCAGGACAGGTACAGCACGGGGTTAGATGCAGAGTAAAGCTCCCTCTACACTGTCCCCATCAAACACTCCCAGGACAGGTACAGCACGGGGTTAGATACAAGGAAAGAAAGACTTGCATTTACATGGCGCCCTATACTCTGTAATTCACCAGATTGTTTGCTCGTTATCACATTACTATTAATAGGAGTTTGCTGTTTATAATGAACGGATGCGTTTCCTACATTGCAACAGGGGCTACGCATCAAAACCACTTTATTGACCATGAAGTCTATCAGTTTGTTCCGAGGCAGTGAAAAGTACTGATCTACCAATTCAACAAGTATAAGGAATTAACGATTTCATTGGCAGTGGGACAGAAACAAACTTAACTTTCCACCACCATCCCAGTCACCACACGACGCCCCCCCCCCCCGCCTGCATTCCATATCCTGCATCTCTGTGTCTGACTGGTTTCTCTGTCTCTCCCCATGCCTCGCTATACTCAGATCCCCGCCCCTTTCCATCTATGTCATTCTCACTAAACCCCTGACCACCAACCCCTCTCCCAAACACTAACTATCAAATTAAAATCCCTTTCCCTTTCACCGTTCTCTCCAGTCCTTGAATGTGCCAATCTTTCCCCAAATCCCCTCCAGTTAAATAGTGAGGGGGTAACCCTTCAGTTCCCAAACACTGCTAAAGGAAATCACAAACCACATTCTGGATTATTCCCTCACATCTTTCTCCATCTTTCTAGCGCCTGCTCCATCCCACCATTTCCTCCTGTCTCCAGCTCAATCCTCACTTCATTCCACTGATTCCTGCTGAACTTGGTTTCTCTGCAGCCCCAGTGCAAGGACCCATCCACCTCCTTCTCCTCCTGCTCCCCCTCTTGCTCCTTCCTGATAATCCCGGGCAGTTTCCATTGTACCTGCTTTCTGATTGTTTCATCTCCAGTTTTAGTTACACAGAACAAAGAACAGTACAGCACAGGAATAGGCCATTCGGCCCTCCAAGCCTGTCCCTCACAGATGACTCTCTAATCTAATATTTTCTTGCCTCTATATAGTCCATGCTCCTCTGGAAGCGCGTTCCAGGCATTCACCACCCTCTGTGTGAAAAACTTGTCTCATACATCTCTTTAAAACTTTCCCCCTCTCACTTTCAACCTATGCCCCTGAACATTTGACCCTTCAACCCTGGGAATAGACTCTGACTATCCACTGTATCCAAGCCTGTCATAATCTTGTAAACCTCGATCAGGTCCCTTCATCCTCTGATGGTCCAATGAAAACAATCCCAAGTTTGTTCAACCTTTCTTCATAGCCCATATCCTCCAAACCAGGCAACATCCTGGTAAATCTCTTCTGCACCCTTCCCAGTGCATCAACATCCTTCCGGTAGTGTGGCGACCAGAATTGTACACAATACTCCAAATGCGGCCTAACCAAAGTCTGATACATGATTTTCCACTTCCGATATTCAACGCCCTGACCGATGAAGGCCAGCATGCCACACGCCTTCATGACCACCTTGTCCTCCTGAGTTGCCACCTTCAGGGAACTGCAGATCTGCACGCCTTGATCTCTCTGTATGCTAATATTTCTAAGGGCTCTACCATGTACTGTATACTTTCCTTCTGCAGTAGACCTTCCAAATCGCATCACCTCACATTGTTCAAATGTCATCTTTTTTCCAGGTAAACTTTGGGAAGACTGAAGCCATTGCCTTCATCCCTGCCACAAATCCCGAATCCTTGAGGGAGATTCCAGGAGATCCTTGTGAAAGGGAGTCTTTCACAACAACCCCACTTTAGATTGGGGAAATTTAGAGTTTCCAGTGGGATTTTCACTCGACACTGGGGGGCGGGAGAGGAGGAGATAAAGTAAATGCAACCGGCCAATCACCAGAAGAGGCTCAGAGCTCCTGTCAAATTTGGGAATTAAGGAAATCAGAGTAAATCCAAATAACCCGGGATGATGTGCTCCCTCCCAGTGTCCCATTCAGCAGCTGTAATATTTCAGGTCGGTGATATTTGATTTTATTGACAGGGAAGTTGTTGCTGGAAGTTCCTAAAACCCGGTGCAACCAGCCGCCCCCTTATGACGCAACAGTCAAAGTGTTTCGTTGCAACCCATTTTGCACAGTAACTGCATGACTGTCCCTCACTTTTCTCAATTCTTCACCAACCCATCGCTTCTGTTCGGGGCTTCAGCACCAGGGGGCAGCAGATTCCATTAAAACCTGCTGTCCAGATGTGTGCATCTCTCAACCAAACTGCATTGGGATTGCGGCTGTTTGAGTGTCCAGGCAGGCAGACCCGCTTTCTTCTCACATGCTCTCTCTAACTTCGAACGCTCTAATCGATAAAGCACATATGTTGTTGAGTGGGGACAGAGGGTAGAAAAACTGACCGCAGACAGACACACAAGCCTCTGAACCAAGTGATGTCAAATAGCCCACGCTGGAAACAAATTGAAAAAAGCTTACTTCTTAAAGTAATTGTCCAACAGAATGAGACGGGCGGCACGGTAGCACAGTGGTTAGCACTGCTGCTTCACAGCTCCAGGGTCCTGGGTTCGATTCCCAGCCCGGGTCACTGTCTGTGTGGAGTTTGCACATTCTCCTCGTGTCTGCGTGGGTTTCCTCCGGGTGCTCCGGTTTCCTCCCACAGTCCAAAGATGTGCGGGTTAGGTTGATTGGCCAGGTTAAAAATTGCCCCTTAGAGTCCTGGGATGCGTAGGTTAGAGGGATTAGTGGGTAAATATGTGGGGATAGGGCCTGGGTGGGATTGTGGTCGGTGCAGACTCGATGGGCCGAATGGCCTCCTTCTGCACTGTAGGGTTTCTATGATTTCTATGAAACTATCTGTCCCATTCTCCAAAAACGAGCTAAACACAAAGCTGCAATGGTCTAAACTGAAAACTTCCAGATACTGACAACCTTGCTTTGTATATTTTGTGAATAATGTAACTTTTAAAAAATGTATCACAATATTGGACACAATTAAATCATGTTTAATCCTAATCTGGTTTTTTAACAGATTCGCGACGTCCAGGTGTACAGGAGGTAAACATTTTACTGCAATAATTGAAGTTTTGTTAAGGAAAAACTTGTATTAAAAAAGTTAAATTTGAAGTTAGTTATTTTCAGCTAAAATTGCAACTCAGACAAACAGACCTCAGCAGCGCTGAAGGGAGGGGCAATCTCAGCCAGAGTACAATATAATACAGCTTTAGCAAAATCTGGGTGCCAGGGGCCAGGTATAGAACTTTCAAAGTGTTAAACTTGATGAAATGAGGGTACAATCAAAACGGATACATTGAGGAAGTTGGTCCAACAACACTTCAGTAAAAGAGTCATTTAAAATATGTAAAGCTAAACTTGCAAGATACATACAGCACCTCCCCAAAACAAAACAACTAAACAAATGTGGCCCCAAGTGGATTAAGAAATTAATTAAAAGTGAGATACAAAGTATAATCGGCCTGTAAAAAATACAGGATGCGATGAAAGGAACTCATGGAATTACTGAGTACAAAATCAAAGTAGTGATGAACCTTTATAAATGGCGGAATTTTACCGGCACGTCTGCCCGAGGTTTGTACGATCCCGCCCGAGGCCAACGGAGACTGCATTCTCCAAGCCTCGCCCAACCCCAGAACCGGGGCAGGCGTGCCGGTAAAATTCCGCCATATATATGTTACAATCTCTGTGGAGACTGATAATATTTTAAAATTACAAACTCCCAGTTAATAAATGAAAAGAATGACAAGTCAAGATTTCATATTTTAAAACTTTTGCTCTAACAGATAACTAAAAGCATTTAGTAATTAAACACTATTTTCCCTTTGCAGGAAACTTATATTTTTAACTGTAGAGAGGAACATTCTACTCGCATTCACACAGAATTATAGCAAACAGTCCACATTTGCTCTCAGCTATCAGTATCCTCATTTCACTGAATAGCAACTTCAAATGATTGTTTCTAGGCACTTTCCTCAATTTATGAGAATTTCTTTAATCCCCGCCAGCAGATCTGATGGTTGTTCTTCCTCCTGGCCAGGCCAGAACAAATCTACAGCCGACTGCAGGATGCAACTCTTCTGCTAGAAAATAGGAGCAGGAGCAGGAGCAGGCCATTCGGCCTTCGAGCCTGCTCCGCCATTCAATATGGTCACGGCTGACCCTCTATCTCAAAGCCCTACTCCAGCGCTCTTCCCTTATTCCTTGACACCTTTAGAGTCTAGAAAATATATTCAGTGATTTCATCTCCACAGCCTGCTGTGACAGAGAATTCCACAGCTTCACCACCCTCTGAGTGAAGACACATCTCCTCATCTCAGTCCTGAATACTCTCCCATGTCTCCCGAGACTGTGACCGCCCCTCCCCCCCAGGCACCTCAGCCAGAGGAAACATCATCCCTGCATCCAGCCTGTCCAGCCCCGTCACAATCTTGTACATTTCAATTCGATCCCCTCTCATTCTTTGAAATTCCAGTGAGTTCAGGCCCAGTCGACCCAACCTCTCCTCAAACAACAATTCTACCATCCCAGAATCAGTCTGGTGAACCGTTCTGCTCTCCCTCTATGGCAATAATATCCTTCCTTAGATAAGGAGACCAAAACTGCCCACAATACTCCCGGTGTGGTCTCACTAAGGTCTGTACAGAGCACATTTCCACTCCATCTGACGAAGGAGCAGTGCTCCGAAAGCTTATGGTATTTGCTACCAAATAAACCTGTTGGACTTAAACCTGGTGTTGTGAGACTTCTTACCAGCTCCAGTAAGACATCCTTGCTCCTGTACTCAAATCCTCCTGCAGTGAAGGCCAACATACCTTCTTAACTGCTTGCTTTATCTACATGCGTGCTTTCAGTGACTGGTGTACTAGGATACCCAGGTCCTTTTGTACATCAACATTTCCCAATCTATCACCATTTAAATAATACTCTGCCATTCTGTTTCTCCATCCAAAGTGGATAACGTCACATTTATCCATGTTATACTGCATCGGCTGTGCGTTTGCCTACTCACTAAACTTGTCCCAATCACCTTGAAGCTTCCTAACATCCTCCTCACCACTCACCTTCCCACCAAGTTTTGTAATCAATATTATATTTGTTTCCTCGTCAATAACATTGATGAATATTGTGAGTAGTTGGGGCCCAGACACTGATCCTATGCACAGTAACACGGCACACTTCAATGAGAGAAACAATTCTATGGTACACCCACTTTTTTTCAGCTGATTCGATTGCTTATAAACACCCCACAGTGCGGTAGTGAACTGACAGTGACCAATCACATACAAGGGGCGGAGCATAGGGTGCCCCACAATTCAGCAATCTGCTACAATCAAAATGTTTCCCCATTGTGCGGCCATTCATCCTCTGTGTCAGTTTAAATCAGCATTCGGACTGAACTTCCGGTTCATTCAAAGCCGTTATATTCTGCGCGACCAATATTCCAGTTAAAACACTAATAACTATTAGACATGAAGATATACCAATCAATGCCAAGCACAAAACAAGAAATACATTGCTGCAGTGTAATATACCTGGTGCCCACACAATGGAAACAACTTTTACCAAATTAAATGTCAAATCTAAAAACCAAAGCCAGTTCACTGCAACGCATTGTAGATGTTTGTAATTGCGAGGCGTGAATTTAATTTCAGTCCTTACCAAGACACAGATCAATTATTTACTCTCCTTTCACGACATGTTGAGATTATTTTCTGTTACACTCTAATATTCCCTGCTGTCTGCCAAATGATAAGCAACATATTTAATATTAGATAATGATTACACACTTCACAAAGATTGTTTACTGTGCGTGTTTTTATTTACTCAGTATGATGATAAACTCCAGATCAAGGTGCCTTGTGTTATTTAGAACAAAGAAAGAACAAAGAAACTTACACCACAGGAGCAGGCCCTTCGGCCCTCCAAGCCTGCACCGACCATGCTGCCTGACTTAACTAAAACCCCTACCCTTCCGGGGACCATATCCCTCTATTCCCATCCTATTCATGTATTTGTCAAGGCGCCCCTTAAAAGTGACAATCATATCCGCTTCCACTTCCTTCCCTGGCAGCGAGTTCCAGGCACCCACCACCCTCTGTGTAAAAAAACTTGCCTCATACATCTCCTTTAAACCTTGCCCCTCGCACCTTAAACCTGTGCCCCCTGGTAATTGACTCTTCCACCCTGGGAAAAAGCTTCTGACTATCCGCTCTGTCCATGCCTCTCATAATCTTGTAGACTTCTATCAGGTCACCCCTCAACCTCCGTCGTTCCAGTGAGAACAAACCAAGTTTCTTCAACCTCTCCTCATAGCTAATGCCTTCCATGCCAGGCAACATCCTGGTAAATCTTTTCTGTACCCTCTCCAAAGCCTCCACATTCTTCTGGTAGTGTGGCGACCAGAATTGAACACTATATTCCAAGTGCGGCCTAACTAAGGTTCTATAAAGCTGCAACATGATTTGCCAATTTTTAAACTCAATGCACCGGCAAGCATGCCGTCTGCCTTCTTGACTACCTTCTCCACCTGCGTTGCCACTTTCAGTGACCTGTGTACCTGTACACCCAGATCCCTCTGTCTATCAATACTCTTAAGGGTTCTGCCATTTACTGTATATTTCCTCTCTGTAATAGACCTTCCAAAATGCATTACCTCACATTTGTCTGGATTAAACTCCATCTGCCATCTCTCCGCCCAAGTCTCCAACCGATCTATATCCTGCTGTATCCTCTGATGGTCCTCATCGCTATCCACAAATCCACCAACCTTTGTGTCGTCCACAAACTTACTAATCAAACCAGTTACACTTTCCTCCAAATCATTTATATATATTACAAACAGCAAAGGTCCCAGCACTGATCCCTGAGGAACACCACTTGTCACAGCCCTCCATTCAGAAACGCACCCTTCCACTGCTACCCTCTGATTTCTGTGACCGAGCCAATTCTGTATCCATCTTGCCAGCTCACCTCTGATCCCATGCGACTTCACCTTCTGCACCAGTCTGCCATGAGGGACCTTGTCAAAGGCCTTGCTGAAGTCCATGTAGACAATATCCTCTGCCCTACCCTCATCAATCATCTTCGTCACTTCCTCGAAAAACTCAATCAAGTTCGTGAGACACGACCTCCCCTTCACAAAACCATGTTGCCTCTCACTAATACATCCACTTATTTCCAAGTGGGAATAAAGCCTGTCTCGAAGAATCCTCTCCAATAATTTCCCTATCACTGATGTAAGGCTCACCGGCCTGTAATTACCTGGATTATTCTTGCTACCCTTCTTAAACAAAGGAACATCATTGGCTATTCTCCAATCCTCTAGAACCTCTTTTGTAAGAAGTCTCACAGCACCAGGTTAAAGTCCAACAGGTTTATTCGGCAGCATAATTTTTCAGAGTCTCAGGCTCCTTTTTCAGGTGAGGATACAAAGATTCCTCTCAAGGCCGCAGCAATTTCCTCCCTTGCCTCTCTCAGTATTCTGGGGCATATCCCATCAGGCCCTGGGGACTTGTCTACCTTAATGTTTCTCAAGAACCCCAATAATTCCTCCTTTTTGATCTCAACATGACTCAAACTGTCTACACACCCTTTCCCAGACTCATCATCCACCAAGTCCTTCCCTTTGGTGAATACTGACACAAAGTACTCATTTAATACCTCACCCATTTCCTCTGGCTCCACACATAGATTCCCTACCCTGTCTTTGAGTGGGCCAACCCTCTCCCTGGCTAACCTCTTGCTCTTTATATATGTATAAAAAGCCTTGGGATTTTCCTTAATCCTGCTGGCCAATGCTTTTCGTGACCCCTTTTAGCCCTCCTTACTCCTTGCTTAAGTTTCTTTCTACTTTCCTTATATTCCTCACTTGCTTTCTGTCTTCCCAGCCTCCTAGCCTTGACAAATGCTTCCTTTTATTCTTTGACTAGGCTCACAATATCTCTCGTTAACAAAGGTTCCCAAAAATTGCCATACTTATCCTTCATCCTTATAGGAATGTGTCGGTTCTGAATCCCTATCAACTTACGTTTGAAAGCCTCCCCCATGCCAGATGTTGATTTGCCCTCAAACATCTGCCCCCAATCTACATTTTTCAGTTCCTGCCTAATATTGTTGTAATTAGCCTTCCCCCAATTTAGCACCTTAACTTGAGGACGACACTTATCTTTATCCATCAGTACCTTAAAGCTTTCTGAATTGTGGTCACTGTTCCCGAACTGCTCCCCTACTGAAACTGCTACCACCTGGCCGGGCTCATTCTCCAATACCAGGTCCAGTGGAGCCCCTTCCCTAGTTGGACTATCTACATACTGTTTCAAGAAGCCCCCCTGGATGCTCCTTACTAACTTTGCCCCGTCCACACCCCTAGCGCTAAGTGAGTCTCAGTCAATATAGGGGAAGTTAAAATCTGCCACCACAACAACCTTGTTACTTTTACACCTTGCCAAAATCTACCTACATATCTGTTCCTCTATCTCCTGCTTGCTGTTGGGTGGCCTATCGTAAACCCCCAACACTGTGACTACACCTTTCCTATTCCTGAGCTTCTCGTTGGGTATTTTCCCCCTTGGAGGATCCGGCCACCTCACCTGTTGCCTCTGGCTCCATGGCAACAATTCCAATTGTACCCTGCATCCTACCAGGACCGCATTAATGCCCCCCACCCCTCCCCCCCCCCCCCCCCCACCCCGGGGCAGAGCTAAAACTACCCCCTATACAAAACCCTTCAGCCTCACAGTGCAAACTGCAGCCAATCATTCCCTTTTGACTCTCAGATACTCATTTGAAGAGAATGAAGAGAAGTTTCTGGGACGTCTCCCGGAATGAGGAGAAATAAACTGGTGTGACTGTGTCCCCGCTGGCAGGGGTCCTGCAGTGATGGCTGGGCTTGTCAGTGGTTGGGTACAAGGGTGCGTGTGTGCGAGCATCCCTCTTGTGGCACAGATACACCAGCTGGAAAGAACTGCCCTGTGTTACCCCACTAATCACCACCTGCCAGTTTATTCTCTGTTTCCTGTCTGCTAACCAATTCTCAATCCATGCCAATATATTATCCACAATCCCATGTGCTTTAATTTTACCCACTTACCTCTTATGTGTAACTTTATCAAAAACTTTCTGAAATTTCAAATACGCCACACCCACTGGAGCTTCCTGGGCGCGATTGTCTCGTTTTCACACACATTCTGCACTTTTTTTGGTAAAATCATCCCTAGAGACTAGTCACTGTAAACTCAAAGACTGCTGTCATTGTTCCCAAATTCCTCATCTCTTCTTTGCAGTCAAACAATCTCAGTCTTCCTTTGATCTCTAACAATTAAACTAAATGTCAGACAGACATCAGAACATGTCACATGACCCCATTCATTAAAAATTCACAGCTAAATTCAAAGCCACTGTCCAAAGATATAATAATTTGATAAACTCCATAGTTGTAACTAATTCAGCCTCAACTGGAAATTACGTCTGATTCTGGGCATCACACTTTAGAAATGACGTGAAGGTTTGAGAGAAAGTCCAGGAAGTATTTACAAGAGTGTTTCCGGGGATGGGAGACTTCAGTTATGTGGATAGATTGGAGAAATTAGGGTTGTTCTTCTTGGAGAAGAGAAGGGTTGAGAGGCGATTTGTTAGAGATGTTCAAAAGCATGAGGATTTTAGACAGAGTAGACAGGGGAAAACTGTTCCCGTTGGCAAAAGGTCAAAAACCAGAAGCACTGATTTACATTGATTGTCAAAGGACCAAAGGTGACGGGGGAAAATCTTTTTTGTGTAGCAAGTTGTTGGGATCTGGAATGCACTGTCTGAGAATATGGTGGAGGCAGGTTCATATGTGGCTTTCAGAAAGTAATTAGATAATTGGCTCAGAGAAAAAAATGTAAAGATACAGAGAATTTACAGAATCCCTACAGTGCAGAAGGAGGCCATTCGGCCCATTCGGCCCATCGACTGCACCAACAACAATCCCACCCAGGCCCTGTCCCCATCACCCCACATATTTACCCTGTTAATCCCTCTAATCTACGCATCCCGGGACACTAAGGGGCAATTTAGCCTGGCCAATCAACCTAACCCGCACATCTTTGGAGTGTGGGAGGAAACCGGAGCACCCGGAGGAAACCCACGCAGACACGGGGGAGAATGT
This sequence comes from Mustelus asterias, assembly GCF_964213995.1. Lineage (NCBI taxonomy): Eukaryota > Metazoa > Chordata > Chondrichthyes > Carcharhiniformes > Triakidae > Mustelus > Mustelus asterias. The sequence goes on from NW_027592215.1 coordinate 11,635, forward strand.
GCAAACTCCACACAGAGTGACCCAAGACGGGAATCGAACCCAGGTCCCTGGAGCTGTGAGGCAGCAGTGCTAACCACTGTGCCACCTAGCGGTATAAAGTACAGGATCCCCTATACCCCTTTCACCACTTTCACCCTACTACCTTCAATGATTTGTGCACATGTACCCCAGGCCTCTTTGTTCCTGCACCCCATTTAGAATTGTACCATTTGTTTGATATTATCTCTCCTTGTCCTTCCTGCCAAAATGTATCATTTCACACTTCTTTGCATTAAATTTCACCTGTTGCATGTTGCCCGTCCCACCAGCCTGTTCCTGACTTTTTGAATTCTATCATTATCTGCCTCAAAAATGTTGCACTATCTGTAACTTTTGAAATGATGCTCTGTACATCCAAATCCAAGTCATTAATATCTGTCAGGGAAATTGGTGATCCTAAATACCAGGTTCTGGGCAATACCACGGTACAATACCACGGTACAACTTCCTTCAGCCTCCAAAACAACCATTCACCATTCCTTTCTGTTTCTCGTTTCTCAGCCAATTACATATCAATGCTGCTTCTGTCCTTTTTTTTCTGTGGGCTTCAACTTTTCTGACAAGCCTATTTTATGGCACTTTATCAAACCCTTTTGGAAATCCATGTACACCACATCAACTGCATTAGTCTCATCAACCCTCACTGTAGCATCATCAAGAACTCGGTCAAGTTAATTAAACATGATTGCCTTTTAATAATCCATGCTGGCTTTCCTAATTAATCCAAACTTTTCCAGTTCATTTTATCGCTGATTATTATTTCCAAAACCTTTCCCAACATTGAGGATAAACTGTTGTTCCTGGATTGATCCCTACATCCTTGTTCAGAAAAGGGTGTCACAATTGCAGCTCTCCAGTGTCCGAGCACCATATTTAAAGAGGATAGGGAGATATGGCCAGTGCCTCTACAATTTCCACCCTTTCTCCCCTCAACAATCACTATTGTGTCCCATTTCGTCCAGGCAACTTACCAACTTGATGTAGAAGCATCTTTTCCAATTTCCTTATGATTTTTAGCCCATTCAGTATCTCCTCTCTCCCTTGTGAATTTACCCCCCCAGCCTATGACACATTTTTTTACTCAGTGGGACTTGGGCATCACTGGCTGGCCAGCATTTACTGCCCATCCCTAGTTGCCCTTGTTCAGAGGGCAGGTGAGAGTCAACTACACTACTGTGGATCTGGAGTCACATGTAGGCCAGACCAGGTAAGGACGGCAGATTTCCTTCCCTTAAGAACATTCGTGACCCAGATGGGTTTTTCCAACAATCGACAATGGTTTCATGGTCATCAGTAGATTCTTAATTCCAGATATTTTTTATTGAATTCAAATTCCAGCATCTGCTGTGGCGGGATTCGAACCCGGGTCCCCGGACATTAACTGAGTTTCTGGATTAATAGTCTCGCGGTGATGCCACTGGGCCATCGCCTGCCCTGAAATGATAGGGAAGGAGGGAGGGAGGGGGGGGTAGCTCTCCTTCCTGAACATTTGGTTGTCCAGGACATGGGAAGTTTCCTGGATTCCATGGGACTTTCCCCACCGTGAATCTATTTATTGGACTATGAACCAACACCAACAGAAATAAACTTAAGTCTTCAAAGGGAAAGTCTCACCAGCTACGCATCAATCAGCTTTTCCCAATGTGTTAACTTCATTTTTAAGGATGTCTTTAAACATCTCCTGACGTTCCCACAGATCCCATTCTTGAACAACTCCCTGATTCTCTGTTCACTCCTCTTGTTCCGATTTCACATGTTTTGTTACAGCTCCTTTATTATTAGATGGTTTTATAGCAATCACATATTAGTGTGACTGGTCTATTCATAGAATCAAAGATGCCCACAGTGTAGAAGGAGGCCATTCAGCCCATCAAGTCTGCACTGACTCTCCAAAGGAACATCTTACACAGGCCCACTACCCTACCCTATCCCTGTAATCCTGCATATTTACCATGGCCAATCCCCCTAATCTACACATCTCTGAACTGTGGGAGGAAACTGGGGCACCTTTATTCTACATGTATTATTATCGCTAATTCGTACAGCTACCCTACTCTCTTCCTCCTCCCCTACCATTTCAGGGCAGGCGATGGCCCAATGGTATTATCTCTAGACTATTAATCCAGAAACTCAGCTAATGTTCTGGGGATCCGGGTTCAAATCCCGCCACAGCAGATGGTGGCATTTGAATTCAGTAAAAAATATTTGGAATTAAGAATCTACTGATGACCATAAAACAATTGTCAGTAAAATCCATCTCGTTCATTAATGTTCTTTCGGGAAGGAAATCTGCCGTCCTTACCTGGTCTGGCCTACATGTGACTCCAGAGCCACAGCAATGTGGTTGATTCTCAACTGCCCTCAGGCAACTAGGGATGGGCAATAAACGCTGGCCCAGCCAGCGATGCCCATGTCCCACAAATGAATAAAAAATTTCAGGTGTTGCTCGAACGGGCAATATTTAGCAAACAGTCCTCATTCTTATGTAGCAATAAACGGTCAGCAATGTCCAAGGATGTGTGGGTTAGGTTAGGTTAGTTCAATGCTAAATTGAACCTAGTGTCAGGGAGAATAGCAGGGTAAATGTGTGGGGTTACAGGAATAGGGCCTGGGTGGGATTGTGGTCAGTGCAGGCTTGATGGGCCGAATGGCCTCCTTCTGCACTGAAGGGATTCTATGATTACATCTGATTCCTTGCTTTGGATTACTGCTCCCAGTTCTCCCAGTTTATTTTGGATGATATACCTGGGGGAGGGGATAGATGGAAGATGGATTTGAGATTACAGTCAGATCAGTCAGGAACTTATTGAATGGCGGAGGAGGCTCAAGGGGCAGAATGACCAACTCTTAACCAGAATTTGTATGTTTGTAAGTGTTGCTCGACAGGAAGTTTAATTTGTCTGTAATAGTTACTTTTTCTTTTATGTTTGATGTGGAGATGCCGGCATTGGACTGGGGGAGGCACAGCAAGTAGTCTTACAACACCATGTTAACTTTAAGCAGGTGTTGTGAGATTCTTTTATGTTTAGCAGCCCTTTTATAGTTTTTTAAGAAAAATAACCATTTATTCACCATCTTACTCCTGTTAACTTGGATTTTATTCTCATTTTCTGTGTTATTTGTGTTATTTCAATGAGCTCTCTCTGAGATGCTCTTTGCGAATCTGGGATGATTTTGTTTTTCTCAATATGACCTAGTGAGAAGTCTCACAACACCAGTTTATAAACTCCAACGGGTTTATTTGGAATCACGAGCTTTTGGAACGCTGCTCCTTCCTCAGGTGAGTGAGGAAGGAGCAGCACTCCGAAAGCGCGTGATTCCAAATAAACCTGTTGTTGTGAGACTTCTTACTGTGCCCACCCCAGTTCAACGCCGGCATCTCCACATCAATATGACCTAGTGCCACATGAATGGGTGCCAGCTGCCACAGGAGGGAGGGTGGCTGTGTGATGCCCTTACAGTCGAATATCCTGCCCATGTTCCCACTGGGCTGTGGTGCTTGGCTCGGATGCAGCGCAGGAGACCTGACTCCACCTTCAGGATAGGAGAGGCATATTTAACTTCGGGAATGTTTCCCCAAACGGTAAACAGGCACAGAGTGGGCAGGGACCCCGGGCATTCAGTGCCAGATACAATTCCAAGTGGGCTTTAGGACCCGAAGGAATCCCCCCCTGAAGAGGTCCTCATTCTCTGTGATCTCGCTGGTTTTTATTGAATGAAGCTGTTTACCCGGATTCCCATCAGTAACATCTCCAAACAGTTGGCTGGTTCTGCAGCGGCGCTTTTTTAAACAGCGGGGAATTGCTGGGGACTGTTGCTGCTGATCCGGATTTCAGTGGAAACACAATTCCGAGCCGCTGGGACTCTTTCCCAGTCGGAGCTGCTATCCCTGGGCAGCTAATGTCCCGAGAAGACCCGCTTAACACGTCTACAACATTCCAGAGCGAAAAAAAATCTGATCAGGGAGGGAGGGGGCTGGGGATGTTTGGAGGCGAGTGAGACGGAGCTGAGTTCGTGAGAGTGAAGCCTTTTCTCACAGTCCACATCAGCGCCAGTTTACTACCTTGTTCCCGTGTCTGTCTCTCACATTGTAACTTTCCCAGGTCAGTTTTAGGGATTCTGTAACTTTCCCAGGTCAGTTTTAGGGATTCTAACTTTCCCAGGTCAGTTTTAGGGATTCTGTAACTTTTTCGGGTCAGTTTTGGGGATTCTGTAACTTTTTTAGGCCAGTTTTGGGGATTCTGTAACATTTTCGGGTCAGTTTTGGGGATTCTGTAACATTTTCGGGTCAGTTTTGGGGATTCTGTAACATTTTCGGGTCAGTTTTAGGGATTCTGTAACATTTTCGGGTCAGTTTTAGGGATTCTGTAACTTTTTCAGGCCAGTTTTAGGGATTCTGTAACATTTTCGGGTCAGTTTTGGGGATTCGGTAACTTTTTTAGGCCAGTTTTGGGGATTCTGTAACATTTTCGGGTCAGTTTTGGGGATTCTGTAACATTTTCGGGTCAGTTTTGGGGATTCTGTAACATTTTCGGGTCAGTTTTGGGGATTCTGTAACTTTTTCGGGTCAGTTTTGGGGATTCTGTAACTTTTTCAGGCCAGTTTTAGGGATTCTGTAACATTTTCAGGCCAGTTTTAGGGATTCTGTAACTTCTATAGGCCAATTTTAGGGATTCTGTAACATTTTCGGACCAGTTTTAGGGATTCTGTAACTTTTCCAGCTCACTTTCAATAACGTTGTGTCTTTTCCAGCTCAGTTTCACGATGAGTACTCCGATGCTGCCCGGTGTGTGTCTCCTGTTCGCGCTGGTCCTCTGTGAGCCGGGACCCCTCACTGATGTCCTCGTTGACAGATACTTCATCCCCTCTGCGTGTTCCCGGGCGGTACAGAGCGGAGATTTTATCCGTTATCATTACAATGGCACCTTCGTGGATGGGAAGAAATTCGACTCCAGGTAAAAATACAAACGGAGTAAAAACGGATTATTTCAACTGAGATTCTCCGGGAAGTCTGGCTGACTTTATCAAACTCCACAGCAAGTGACAACAGTCTCCACGGTAGCGGTTAATGCTAACTGTAACTGATCGGTTTATAACATCGTTTCGTTGAGATATTTCAATTACCCATTTAACTCCAGAGTTTTTATATTATTTAAAAAGAAAAAATATTTTCTGAAAACATTTAGGAACAATTGTATATTAGCAGGATTTCGGGTGCTTTGTGAATAGTTTTAAGAGTAAGTTTGTGATTGTGACTCGGCGCTGGGGGAATTGTGTTCTTTATTCTATATCTGGAACTCGCCAGTCTTGTTGGAGAATGTTGATATAATCCTGCGATCCGCTCACTGTCAAATCTAAACACTGTCCCCATTAACTCCATCCCCTCCTCCCCCTCCCCAACTCCATCCCCCCCCATCACAGAGAGAGGAAACACATTTCAGCACTTCCTGTCAATTGCCACATCATCCACTCCCAAAACTGCACCCAGACAGGACTTCCCAAACACTTTCTGGCCCCTCCATTGCTTCGTCCTGCATTGCAGACTGAACTGATGTCCTTGTTGCGATTCGGATCGCTGGCTGGTGAAATGGAGCCAAGGTTTTATTTAAGGGGACAGACATTACAGATCTGCACCCTTTTAATCCAATTTCCATGGATTTCACTCTGCTTCTGTATATAGGAGCACATGAGTTCATAGAAACCCTACAGTACAGAAAGAGGCCATTCAGCCCATCGAGTCTGCACCGACCACAAGCCCTCCCAGACCCTACCCCCATATCCCTACATATTTACCCACTAATCCCTCTAACCTACGCATTTCAGGACACTAAAGGGCAACTTTTTTTAGCATGGCCAATCAACCTAACCCGCACATCCTTGGACTGTGGAAGGAAACCGGAGCACCCGGAGGAAACCCACGCAGACACGAGGAGAATGTGCAAACTCCACACAGACAGTGACCCAAGCCGGGAATCGAACCCAGGTCCCTGGAGCTGTGAAGCAGTAGTGCTAACCACTGTGCTACCGTGCCACCCATCACTGGACAGTTACTGCCCATCACTGAATAATATTCCATCCCTCATTAATGGACACTTACCCAATGAGAAGCAAACTGATAATGTAAAGTCCTGAATCTGGGATTGTTTATACTGTGGGGGCGGGGTGGGGGGGAGAGAAGAGGGGGGGGGGGGGAGAGAAGAGGGGGGGTGGGGGGAGAGAAGAGGGGGGGTGGGGGGAGAGAAGAGGGGGGGTGGGGGGAGAGAAGAGGGGGGGCAGGGGGGGCAGGGGGAGAGAAGAGGGGGGGCAGGGGGGGTGGGGGGAGAGAAGAGGGGGGGTGGGAGGGGGGGGCAGGGGGGGGCAGGGGGGGTGGGACGGGGGGGCAGGGGGGGTGGGACGGGGGGAAGGGGGGCAGGGGGGGAAGGGGGCAGGGGGGGGAAGGGGGGCAGGGGGGAGGGGAAGGGGGGCAGGGGGGAGGGGAAGGGGGGCCGGGGGGGAGGGGAAGGGGGGCCGGGGGGGAGGGGAAGGGGGGAGGGGAAGGGGGGCCGGGGGGAGGGGAAGGGGGGCCGGGGGCAGAGGGGGGGAGAGGGGAGGAGGGGGGGGCAGGGGAGGGGGGGAGGGGAGGGGGGGGAGGGGGGGGAGGGGCGGGGCAGGGGAGGGAGGGGGCGGCAGTGGTTTCAACATAATTGAATGAAACTAGGTCACTTCTGCAGAGTGGGGAACTCATGCCAATTTTGGGAGCAGTGGCAGTGGGACACTGTTTGGGCAATGCACTCCATAAAAAACATTGAACCCAGAAACCATTATTTGTTTGAGGAGTGTGGGGTTGGAGGGCATAGGGAAGGAGGAATAAGGGGTGGAGAAGTAAGGATGAGGGGCATGGGGAAGAGGAAATGAGGGGTGGAGGGGCATGGGGGAGAGGAAATGAGGGGTGGAGGGGCATGGGGAGGAAGAATGAGGGGTTGGAGGGACATGGGGGCGAAGGAGTGAGGGGTGGAGGGGCATGGGGAGGAGGAGTGAGGGATGGAGGGGCATGGGGGAGGAAGAATGAGGGGCATGGGGGAGTGGGGTTTCTGTGCAATTTGAAATTTAATGTTGAATCTTTTTCTCTCTCTCACTCTCTCAGTTATGACCACAGCAACACTTTCAATGTCCAAGTGGGAAAGGGTCGCCTGATCCCAGGAATGGATAAAGCACTTTTGGGAATGTGTGTGAATGAAAGGCGTCGCATTGTCATTCCCCCTCACCTCGGCTACGGCAGCCAAGGAGTCGGTAAGAATATTCCTTCCTTTCCCTACACCCCCAGATGGCAGAGTGAGTAGATGTACCACCTGGTCAGTTACTGAATCACAGAATCTTCACAGCACAAAGGAGGCTACTTGGCCTATTGTATCTGTGCTAGCTCACTGAATGAGCAATTCATCCAGTGCCTCTCCCTGGCCTTCTCCCCACAGCCCTGCACATTCTTCATTTTTGGTTTACATTCCAAATTGAACACTGATTAAACCTGCCTCGGCCACACTCTCGGACAGTGCATTCCAGATCCTAACCACTCGCTGCCTCCACCACACTTTAAGACTTGATTACTTGTAAAGACTCACATTCCAACCATTATTTTGTAAATTGAGTTTGTGTCTTTATATCCCCTGTTTGTGAACAGAACTCCCACTTACCTGATGAAGGAGCAGCGCTCCGAAAGCTAGTGGCTTTTGCTACCAAATAAACCTGTTGGACTTTAACCTGGTGTTGTGAGATTTCTTACTGTTTACCCCAGTCCAACACCGGCATCTCCACGTTATAACTCTTCCCCTAGTCCAAAAAACATCCATTAGCCGCTACTGTCTGATTCCTGTTACAACCAATTTTCTATCCATATTGCTGCTTTTTATCCTGTGCAGGATTTCATCAAATACTTTTTGGAAGTCCATGTACACCACACCAACAACATTGCTCTCTTTGTTATTGTATCCAAAAAACTCCAAGTTAGTTCAACACAATTTTCTCTGAACAAATCGGTGCTGGTTTTCCTTAACTAACCTGCATTTGTCCATGTGGTTTATATGCCTATAGAACACTTTGGGATTTACATTGATGTTTGCGACCAATCTCTTTTCATACTCTCGCTCTGCTTCTCTTATTTGTCTTTTCAATTTCTCCTGAAACTGTCCATATTCAACCTGCTTCTCAGTTTTAAGCACACTTTTTCCTAATTGTACTGAGTCTGGGATTGGTCGTCATTCTGTGCTCAGTTTGTTAATCTCAGTCCACTAGGCAGAAGGAACCAGTTTTAGCTCCACCCTGGGCAAGGACAGGAAAATTCAACCCAGGTTCCTGATGCTCCAGGTTCACTATCTAGGGATTTATACCAGAAAGCCGGCATTGTTGGGAGAACAGGATCAGATTTCTGCGTGCAGTGTGTTTGAGAGGCCTCTGTAACTCCCCATCCTTGGTACCATAGGATGGGTAATATTTAGGGGAAATTAAACGATATTATGGCGGCTTGGTAGCATAGAGTTAGCACTGCTGCTTCACAGCTCCAGGGACCTGGGTTCGATTCCCGGCTTGGGTCACTGTCTGTGTGGAGTTTGCACCTTCTCCCCGTGTCTGCGTGGGTTTCCTCCGGGTGCTCCGGTTTCCTCCCACAGTCCAAAGATGTGCAGGTTAGGTTGATTGGCCATGCTAAAATTGCCCTTGGTGTCCCGAGACACTTAGGTTAGAGGGATTAGTGGGTAAATATGTAGGGATATGGGGGTAGGACCTGGGTGGGATTGTGGTCGGTGCAGACTCGATGGGCCGAATGGCCTCTTTCTGTACTGTAGGGTTTCTGTGATTTCTATATGAAGTATCTATATCTGTACTTGCCTTTTCTACAGTTTTCTTTCCTCCTCTCTGCTTCACAGACAATGTCATCCCTCCTGATACCACTCTCTACTTTGACGTCATTCTTCACGATATCTGGAACCATAACGACAAGGTGCAAATGAAGACTGTCTACAAACCCACGACTTGTAACCGTACAGTGCAGAGCAGTGATTACATCCGCTATCACTACAATGGCACTCTGCTGAATGGGACACTTTTTGATTCCAGGTGAAGGAGAATTGTTGGGTGGGATAGGATCAGTGTTCTTGCATGTTGCAATCTCCCCTGTGAGTCAAGTCCTCAGTAGCAGTTACTCTAACCTAGTGCTTGATGTAAGGGGTGAGGGAGGGGGTGAAGAAATGTGCGAACAGAAAAGAGAGAGGAAGTAGGCTCTCTTCCAGTGGTCACCCTCTGGATGACACCCTGTTACCTTTCCAGTCGATATTGAATAATTCGATCATATATCTCATTGCTATTTGTGGGATCTTGCTGTGTGCAAATTGGCTACAGCTTTCCCTAAATTCTCAAAGTAGAACATAGAAAAACTACAGCACAAACGGGCCCTTCGGCCCACAAGTTGTGCCGGTCATGTCCCTACCTACCTAGGCTTATATATAGGCTCACCTATAACCCTCAATCCTATTAAGTCCCATGTACTCATCCAGAAGTCTCTTAAAAGACCCTATCGAGTTTGCCCCCACCACCACTGACGGCAGCCGATTCCACTCACCCACCACCCTCTGAGTGAAAAACTTACCCCTGGCATCTCCTCTGTACCTACTCCCCAGCACCTTAAACCTATGTCCTCTCGTAGCAGCCATTTCAGCCGTGGGAAAAAGCCTCCGAGAATCCACCCGATCTATACCTCTCAACATCTTGTACACCTCTATCAGGTCGCCTCTCATCCTTCGTCTCTCCAAGGAGAAAAGACCGAGCTCCCTCAGCCTACCCTCATAAGGCATGCCAACCAATCCAGGCAACATCCTTGTAAATCTTCTCTGCACCCTTTCAATCATTTCCACACCCCTCCTGTAATGAGGCGACCAGAACTGAGCACTGTACTCCAAGTGGAGTCTGACGAGGGTCTTATAAAGCTGCATCATTATCTCCTCACTCCTAAACTCAATCCCTCGATTGATGAAGGCTAGCACACCATACGCCTGCTTAACCACCTCCTCTACCTGCGAGGCCGATTTAAGAGTCCTATGGACCCAGACCCCAAGGTCCTTCTGATCCTCTACACTGCTAAGCATCTTACCCTTAATATTATACTCCTTCATCCAGTTTGACCTGCCAAAATGGACCACTACACATTTATCCGGGTTGAAGTCCATCTGCCACTTCTCCGCCCAGTCTTGCATCCTATCTATGTCACGCTGCAGCTTCTGACATCCCTCCAACCTATCCACAACCCCACCAACCTTCGTGTTGTCGGCAAACTTACCAACCCATCCCTCCACTTGCTCATCCAGGTTATTTATGAAAAAGACAAACTGCAAGAGTCCCAGAACAGATCCCTGGGGCACACCACTGGTGACCGACATCCATTCAGAAAAAGACCCGTCTACAACCACTCTCTGCCCTCTGCAGGCAAGCCAGTTCTGAATCCACAAGGCAACAGCCCCTTGGATCCCATGCCCTCTCACTTTCTCGAGAAGTCTTGCATGGGGGACCTTATCGAACGCCTTGCTGAAGTCCATGTAAACCACATCTACCGCTTTTCCTTCGTCAATGTGTTTAGTCACATTTTCAAAGAACTTCATTGGGGTGCTGTGGGTCTTCCTGAGGTGACATAAAGGTGCTACATAAATGCAAGTTCTTAATGCTGACTCCTTGGAAGGGAAAAGGGAGAAAGTTGAAGTCAATTTGAGGAAAATCTTTGGGCAATCCCTCCAAATCCTGCAGGAAACCAGGCTAGCTCTAGGTGACTGTAATTACCCATGCTACATTGCACAATAATGCAATGTACTCCCATCCCCCCCTCCCAAATCTATGAAAACCCTTCAACGAGAATACAGCAATGGAAAAAAGTTTTTCAATCCAGTCTATTCCTGCACACCCCGCCTTGAGGTCAGATCCAAAGATTATAGACTTTGCTTCTCATACCATTCATTATCCAGGCACCAAAAAAAACAACCTTCCTCCCCTCCTGAAATGTTACTGTCATTCTGGGTTAACCATTTCACTTATTCACCAACTTCCAGCTTTACTTGTCTAATCCTTTCCTTGTCCCAGAGCTTGTGGTAATATTGAGTGTTCCTCTGGCATTGAGTTTGTTCTTTTTAGGATTTTCTTTGTCCCGGGGGTGGGTGGAGGTGGAGAGAGAGAGGGGAGAATGTGTGCAGAGATTCCTGATCTCCTTCTCCCTGTGACAGTCTTTCTCTTCCGGGTGCCTCTGGACCTCCCCTGAGCTGTGGAATGTGACCAAGTTTGGTTCCGTGCTGCTTGTTCCATTGCTGGAGCAGGATTATTATTCTAAGTTCTGTGCATTCAATGAAAGGGCCCATTAAATAAAAATATTTAATAGAACTACTTGTACATTCATTCTGTGTTTTTCTTTCTCTTCCGGAGTTCATATCCCTGAGTCTCCCTTTGGCAGCAGCTCACAATTGGAGAACTGTATCAGGAGCCCAGTGTGTGGGGAACCCGAGGCACAGCTTGAGTTCAGTCAGTGTTGAGCAGAAGCACAGAAACTTGCAGCACAGAAGGAGGACATTTGGACCATTGTGCCTGTCGTGCTGAATCCCAAACCCTTATTTTTTGTCGATAATTGGGAATAGCGAAACATTCCCAAGAGGGATCTTCAAGCGTTCAGTCACACGGTATAACACGGTATTCGTATTGGCTAGTTTCTGTCTGACATTCAGGTTATAATTTGAAAATGACGCCTTTAAAATCTTGCAGCTAAATGTGGGAAACCCTCAACACGTTGGCCAGCATTGGCACCAATCAAAAAGTTAATGTTTAATTGGCAATTCAAGAGAAGTATTTTTATTCTTTTGTAACAACTACAGGGCGGGTTGAGGTGAATGGTACTGATGCATTTTAATGGGAAGTTGGATAAGCATGAGGGAGAGAGGAATCGATGGAGACGAAGAGGAGTCCGAGCAGACCCGTGTGGAGAGACAGACCAGTTGGGCTGAATGGCCTGTTTCTGTGCTGTAGATTAGTTGCCAGGGTGAAACCAGACTCCAGTGTTGGTGTCCCTTTTGCATGTTTCACCCATTCCTGAGTTCCCTTTTGTTTCTCCCTCCTCCTCCTCCCCCCACCCCTCCCCCACTTCCCCCTCCCCCACTCCCCCCATCCCTGCCTCCAGAGCAGCGACGAGTGAATCCTCCGCCCCTTCTCTTCCTCATTCTTTAGTCTCTTTTTCTCCCTCTCCTCCTGTAGTCACAATCGAATGAAGACGTACAACACCTATGTGGGAGTCGGCTGGTTAATTAAAGGGATGGATGAAGGTCTCCTGGGAATGTGTGTAGGAGAAAGGAGAATCATCACCATCCCTCCTTTCCTGGCCTACGGAGAGACTGGATATGGTAAGCGAAATCTCGGAGATTAATCAAATGCACTCGGAGTCGCTTTCATCACTGGAGCTCCTGGACAAATGTTGGGTTTACCCCCCACTAACACCCCCCCCCCCCCCTCCCGCCCCAGCATCATCATCCTGTATGAGGGGAGGCAATGGCTTGGTGGTATTATCACTACACAATTAATTCAGAAACTCAATGTTCTGGAGACTCGGGTTCGAATCCTGCCTCGGCAGATGGTGGAATTTCAATTCAATAAAAATTGTCTGGAATTAAGAATCTACTGATGTCCGTGAAACCATTGTTGATTGTTGGAAAAAAATGAGTTGGTAAAGGACATCACTGATGTCCTTTAGGGAAGGAAACCTGCCGTCCTTACCCCGGTCTGGCCTACATGTGACTCCCGAGCCACAGCAATGTGGTTGACTCTCAACTGCCCTCAGGCAACTAGAGATGGGCAATAAATGCTGGCCCAGCCAGCGACGCCCGTGTCCCATAAGCAAAACATCCCTCGCTCGAGTCTGGGCTCCCTTGATGCTCAGTCAGCTGATTGAGTGTGATCGGGAAGATTTCAGCTCGGTGCTTTTCCCAGCGTCCAGGACTTTCACACTGGTTTTATTGTAGCTGAGCTGGAACTTTGGAAATCATCCAGGGCTCCTGTTCCTGTTCCTGATCCGTGATTCTTGTTGGATCATGTGTACATTAAGTCAGGATAGGAATGTGCTCAACCGTGATGCCTCAGCAGTCAAGTAGCCTGCTGGTAATTCATCCTCTAAGTTCATTGGACAAAGAATGACTGAGGTGACAATAGTTTAGTGAGTCACCATTCTTCAGCCCAGGAGTGAAACATGCCGATAACCTCTTGCCCCGGAGGTGAGCGCACAGGGGAGAACCGATGACAGATATTGGCCGGGATTTTACCGTCCCGCACGCCACGGGAATCGGAGCAGGCGAGGGGCAGTCCGTGGAAAGATCCATTCACCTCGGGTGGGATTTTACGGTTTCGGGACCACCCCGTGGATCTGACAGTTGAGAGCAGGGAAGGATTTGGGAACAGTGGAGGCCATTCAGCCTCTTAACTGTTGCTCCATTTGTTTGGATCCTGGTCAACTGCACTTAGCTCCATCTCTCTATCTTGGTTTCATTTACCCCGTCTGTCAGTTTTGGCCTGTGATTGAGAAGGGGTGGGGTAATGGAAAGAAGGGGTGACCCCCACAGCTTCTTCATCCCCTGAAAGTTCACCGAGTGTCAGTAATGTTCGTGACTGTGAGGCTTCTCCTCATGACAGGATTTTAACTCACTGAACCCTGATTCTGTGGATGAGAGAGTGCTGACTGTGTCAGGCACTTTCCCCGTCAAGTCTCTGCTCTCATGTGGTTTCCCTCCCCCACTTGCAGACACAAAGCCGTGTAGTATCTGCCATTTGCTTCCATCTCCTGTTAAGACAGATCCTGCATCTAAAGCTACAAGTCTGTGGAATCTGGAATATTTGCGGGAGACACCCAGTTGTGCAAGTCCAGAACAGTTTCTAACTTTCAAATACAAACCCAGGTGCAGTTAGCTGGGCCATGAAATAATCCCCAGCTCAAAGGGATTTGTTTCCCCTGCAACTTATTTATTTTTTTAAATGCAGCTTCACCTCCAAGGTTTCCAACAAGCTGCTAATTGGAGTCGATTGCACACTTCCCCAAAAAAACATGAATGAACAGAGAAGAAAATTTTTTCTAAATTGATGAGAACTCAGTGAAGAGCAAAGCCTTGCAGTGAAGACAGCACTGAGGTCCAGGGTCAGGGGTCACAGTGTGGGACAGCACTGGGGTCGAGGGTCAGGGGCCACAGTGCGGGACAGTACTGAGGTCCAGGGTCAGGGGTCACAGTGTGGGACAGCACTGGGGTCGAGGGTCAGGGGCCACAGTGCGGGACAGCACTGAGGTCCAGGGTCAGGGGTCACCGTGTGGGACAGCACTGGGGTCCAGGGTCGGGGTCACAGTGCGGCATAGCACTGAGGTCGAGGGTCAGTGGCCACAGTGCGGGACAGCACTGAGGTCGAGGGTCAGGGGCCACAGTGCAGGACAGCACTGAGGTTGCAAAAAGGATGATGCAAGCAGTGGTCACCTGACATAGAATCATCGAATCCCTACAATGCAGAAGGAGGCCATTCGGCCCATCGAGTCTGCACTGACAACAATCTCATCCAGGCCCTATCCCCGTAACCCCACATATTTACCCTGCCAATCCCCCTGACACTAAGGAGCAATTTAGCATGGCCAATCAACCTAACCCGCACATCTTTGGAATTTGGGAGGAAACTGGAGCACCCGGAGGAAACCCACGCAGACACGGGGAGAACGTGCAGACTCCACACAGGCAGTGACCCAAGGCCGGAATAGAACCCGGATCCCTGGTGTATTGAAGCAGCAGTGCTAAGCACTGTGCCACTGTGCTGCCCACACAAAGCTTTGGTTATTAAGAGCTCTTCAGTTTGAGGCTGTGGGAAAAAGACTGATTTGGTATAAGAGATGAGAAAATGATTCTTGATTTTTAGTGAGGATGTGGGGAGCATCATGGGCTTATGGAATGTGGGCTTTGGGTGAACAAGAGAAGGTTCAGAAGAGCCCTAAACTCTGCTCTCATTCTGGCCCAGGAAGGGTGGGTTCCTGAGATTGGCAGTTTTATTGATCCCGTTCTCTGAATTAGGAGCAGGATTTTGTTGGGTTTGTGTCTTCCTCCTGGCAGGGGTTGAATACACCAGAGTATGTAATGATATTTTGTATATTCTTGAGTATTTACTTGTCTGAATCTATTTCACTGGCCCACCAGGTAGTGACATCCCCCCTCAGGCCAGCTTGGTGTTTGATACACTGCTGCTGGATCTACATAACCAGAATGACACCGTCTCCATAGAGAAACAGATGGTCCCGGAGCTCTGCACTCGACAGATTGAGTCTGGAGACTTTGTTCGCTATCACTACAATGGCAGCCTGTTGGATGGAACCTTCTTTGACTCAAGGTGAGCTCCCCAACAACACACACATCTTCGATCATTACCTTTTCTTACCACGTGTTAGAACTGCGAATGATGCAGCCCAGAGACTGTTCCCACTTCTCAGCACTTTGAGAACATTCATAAGAGCAACCGCCCAACTAACTCCAGCTGGCCATTACTAAGGAAGGACCATTAACTATTTAGGGGAATTTCACAGTAACTTCATTGCAGTGTTAATGTAAGCCTTACTTGTGACTAATAAATAAACTTTAACTTTATTTAGTGTCACTGTGGCTCAAGCTTGCCTCTGAGTCAGAGAATCGTGAGATAAAATTCCTTCTCAAGACTTGAGCATAATTTAAGGGATGTTTTGACAGATACATGAATAGGATGGGAATAGAGGGATATGGTCCCCGGAAGGGTAGGGGGTTTTAGTTCAGTCGGGCAGCATGGTCAGTGCAGGCTTGGAGGGCCAAAGGGCCTGTTCCTGTTCTGTAATTTCCTTTGTTCTTTGGAAATATCTGTGTGAATTATATAGAACAATGTAGAGTTGAGGGAGTGCTGCACTGTCAGAGATGTTGTCTTCCCAATTTGATAAAACAAAATCCTGACTCCCTTTTCGGGTGGATATTAAAGATCCCATGGCACTATTTGGAAGAATACTGAGGAAGTTCTCACTACCACCTTCTCCGGGACAACTAGGGATTGGGCAACGAATGCCGGTCTGTCCAGCAATGCCCTTTTCTGAAGGATAATCATTTTTTTTAAAAATGTACCCTGCAACTTGGCAGTGCTTTTCAGAATGTAGCGACCGGCATATGTACTGAAGCAACGGGAATTAACTAATCTCTCAAATCCAGACCTTCCTCCAGTCTCCATCTATAGACGTGCGTACATTTTTCTGTCAGTGATTTAATAAAATGAAGAAAGTAAAGATGGCCTGAGGTGTCTTGCTGCTTTTCTGCACCCAGTCTCTAAGGAGTGAGCCTTTCCTGATAGCTGCTGTCTTTAAAATATTCAGCAAACCCTGCAGTATCTCGCTTTACAGTAAAGCTTGCAGATAGAGAGACCTCGCTCATTAGGATCGATAATCGCAGGGTACGGTTGTAGGGATATTTTTGGTAAAGATGGAGAATTTAACTGGTGATTATTCACCAACATTATGCTCCCTTGAAGGTGGCTTTTCAGCAACAACAATTTGCATTTATATAGCATCTTTAAAAACAGATTAAAGCTTCACAGCAGCATAATGATCCAGGAATCCAGCACCAAGCCTGTCCAAGATCTTCGTTTTGAGAAGCACAATGAAGGAGGGGAGAGAGGCGGAGCGGTTTAGGAAAGGAATTCCAGAGCTTGGGTCCCAGGCAGCTGAAGGTGCAGCCACCAATGGTGGAATGATGGAAATCGGGGATGCTCAAAGGCCAGAACTGGATATTATAAGATGAAAATGTTAAAATGATGGTGTTGGCGGATATGTTTAACTTTCAGAATCGGGTGTGACCGAGAAGGGGAGATGTGTTGGGGGTGGTTCTCCCATCCCGCTGCGCTGCTTTTTTAGTGCAGCGGGCCAGGAGACTCCAGAGGCGGCTAATTCACGCTGGGTGTCTTTGCCTCCATAAGACCATTAGACATAGGAGCAGAATTAGGCCACTCGGCCTATCGAGTCTGCTCTGCCATTCAATCATGGCTGATATTTTTCTCATCCCCATTCTCCTGCCTTTTCCCCATAACCCCTGATCCCCTTATTAATCAAGAACCTATCTGTCTCTGTCTTAAAGACACTCAATGACCTGGCCTCCACAGATTCACCACTCTCTGGCTGAAGAAATTCCTCCTCATCTCTGTTTTAAAGGATCGTCCCTTTAGCCTGAGGTTGTGCCCTCTGGTTCTAGTTTTTCCTACTAGTGGAAACATCCTCTCCACATCCACTCTATCCAGGCCTCGCAGTATCCTGTATGTTTCAATAAGATTCCCCCCTCATCCTTCTAAACTCCGACGAGTACAGACCCAGAGTCCTCAACCGTTCCTCATACGACAAACTCTTCATTCCAGGGATCATTCTTGTGAACCTCCTCTGGACCCTTTCCAAGGCCAGCACATCCTTCCTTAGATATGGGGCCCAAAACTGCTCACAATTCTTCAAATGGGGCCTGACCAGAGCCTTATACAGCCTCAGAAGTACATCCCTACTCTTGTATTCTAGCCCTCTCGACATGAAGGCCAGCATTGCATTTGCCTTCCTAACTGCCGACTGAACCTGCACGTTAACCTTAAGAGAATCTTGAATAATGACTCCCAAGTCCCTTTGTGTTTATGACTTCCTAAGCACTTCCCCATTTAGAAAATAGTCTATGCCTCCATTCCTCCTTGCAAAGTGCATAACCTCACACTTTTTTCCACATTGTATTCCATTGGCCACTTCTTTGCTCAATCCTAACCTGTCCAAGTCCTTCTGCAGCCCCCCTGCTTCCTCAATACTACCTGTCCCTCTACATATCTTTGTATCATCTGAAAACTTAGCAACAGTGCCTTCAGTTCCTTCCTCCAAATCGTTAATGTTGTGGTCCCAGCACTGACCCCTGAGGCACACCACTAGTCACCGGCTGCCATCCTGAAAAAGACCCCTTTATCCCCACTCTCTGCCTTCTGCCAGTCAGCCAATCCTCTATCCATGCCAGGATCTTACCCTTAACACCATAGGCACTTATCTTATTCAACAGTCTCCTATGCGGCACCTTGTCAAAGGCCTTCTGGAAATCTAAATAAATCAAGTCCACTGGTTCTCCTTTATCTAACTTCCTTGTTACCTCCTCAAAGAACTCTAACAGATTTGTCAGACATAACCTCCCCTTGACAAAGCCGTGCTGACTCAATCCTACTTTATTATGCACTTCCAAGTACTCTGCGATCTCATCTTTAATAATGGACTCTAAAATCCTGCCAATGACTGAAGTCAGGCTAACCGGCCTATAATTTCCCGTCTGCTGCCTCCCTCCCTTCTTAACCAGCGGTGTTACATTCGCTACTTTCCAGTCCTCTGGTACCCTCCCTGCCTGCAGTGATTCCTGAAAGATCACCACCAATGCCTCCACAATTTTCTCAGCTATCTCTTTTAGAATCCTGGGCTGTAGTCCATCCGGTCCAGGTGATTTATCCACCTTTAGACCTTTCAGTTTCCCCAGAACTTCTCCTTAGTGAAAGCCACTACACTCACCTGTGCCCCCTGACTCTCCTGGAGCTCTGACATCCCACTGGTGTCTTCCACCATGAAGACTAATGCAAAGTAACTATTCAGTTCCTCTGCCATTGCTTTGTTTCTTATTATTACTTCTCCAGCCTTATTTTCCAGCGGTCCGATGTCTATTTTTGCCTCCCTCTTATCTTTTATATATTGAAAAAAAACTCTTCCTATCTTCTTTTATATTACTAGCTAGCCTACACTCGTATTTCATCTTCTCCCCTCTTATTGCTTTTTTAGTTGTCCTCTGCTCACTTTTAAAGGCTTCCCAATCCTCTGGCTTCCCACTAATCCTTGCCACTTTGTATGCTTTTTCTTTTGCGTTTATGCTGCCTTTGACTTCCCGCGTCAGCCATGGATGCCTCATCCTCCCCTTAGCATGTTTCCTCCTCCTTGGGATGAATTTCTGTTGTGCCTCCCGAATAATTCCCAAAAACTCCTGCCATTGCTGTTCCACTGCCTTTCCTGCTAGGCTCCCTTTCCAATCAACTCTGGCCAGCTCCTCCCTCATGTCTTTGTAGTTACCTTTATTTAATTGTAATATCGTTGTATCCGATTCCAGCTTCTCCCCCTCAAATTGCAGGCTAAATTCTATCATATTGTGGTCACTGCTCCCTAAGGGTTCCTTCACCTTAAGTTCCCTAATCAAATCTGCCTCATTACAAATCCAGTAAGAAGTTTAACAACACCAGGTTAAAGTCCAACAGGTTTATTTGGTAGCAAAATTGCTTTTGCTACCAAATAAACCTGTTGGACTTTAACCTGGTGTTGTTAAACTTCTTACTGTGTTTACCCCAGTCCAACGCCGGCATCTCCACATCATCATTACAAATCACCAAATCCAGAATTGCCTGTTCCCAGTAGGCTCTGTCACAAGCTGCTCCAAAAAAATATATCTCTTAGACATTCCACAAATTCCTTTTCTTGGGATCCGCTACCTACCTGATTTTCCCAGTCCACCTGCATATTGAAGTCCCCCATGATTATTGTAACATTGCCTTTTTCTATCTCCTGAATTATTTTCTGCCCCACATCCTGACTGCTGTTCGGGGGCCTGTACGTAACCCCCATCAGAGTCTCCCAGCACCGGATTTCCAGCGCCGTCCACTCCGTGTCAGAAATCTGCGTGGAGCTGCCTAATGTGTGCAGCAGGTAATTTTAATGTAGGGAAGGAGAGAGAAACATGTCCAGTAATGACATTGCTGCATTCTGTTTCTCACCTGCATCTCAAAGTCAACTGGCCAACACAACAGGAGTGTGAACTGGAACGCTGGGTTGAATGTTGAATGCCTGATTCTGGGGTGGGAAACGGGCCCAATGTAACCTGAGACCTTGAACTGGGACCCTTCTTAAAACATTGATTTTAACCCTTTAAGTAACAGGTTCTCCTACACGTATTTCCGACGAAATCTTGCTGAAGTTTTAAAATTCAGAATTTGAGAAATAAAACACAACAGGTAATGTAAGCTCCCGTGTTGTTGTAAATACATTTACAGTTCGAATGAAATGAATTGTGATTTTTTTTGTGGTTGGTATGTGAATATACATACACACACACACACACACACACACACACACACACACACACACACACACACACACAGCAGGGTTAATAGCAAAAACTTCGGTTCATGCAGGTTTCTGGAAGATTCCAGCCCTGATGGAACGTTGACCTTTCACCTTTGCATTCCCAGGAGCTTTTGGGCGGTGTGTCACTGAGCTGAGAGTTCACGGGCCTTGACGGCAGTGAGCTGGGAACCCACGCCTGGCATGTAACGCCCCTCGGGAGCAGGTAGTGTGGTTTGGGTTGGTTTATTGCAATTGAAGCAGGGTTGGGGGGGGCGGAGGGGGCAGCGAGGAGATTTTATTTTGTGCGTGTGTGTCTGTACTAACTTTCTAAAGTGGGAGTTTTTATGCCCCTCTGCTGTATGATTGTGGTCTAATTGGACGGGCAGTGCCAAGTTCCTAAGGCATCTTGGCAAAGCCAATGGCACCATGAAGATAGTCAATTATTGTCACTTGGCCAATTCCCTGCTATTGGCTCTCGCTGGGATACAGGTCTGCTGGTCAGCCCTGGGAAATCAGTAGTGTCATCTCTTCATGTGAAATGCCGAGACATTTGCAAATCGGCCAGCTACTGAACATAAGTGGACTTTCCAGTCTGATCCTGTCCTTGCTTAGGGGTCATGTGTTTTCCAACAGGACTCACCAATTCATGATGATGTGTAAAGCCCATGGTTGATCTTTTTCCATCATTTGTGCTTTTTTCATTGTTGCGGTTGAAACATGGTCTCGGGGTCACGATTGTAACCCCCCCCCCCCCCCCGCTCCCTCCCTTGTCAGTAGCAGAGTGGTGCTGCATCGGGGGAACCTCTCCAGATGCTGTTAGTGTCGCCCTCCTCCTGCTCATTCCATAACTTCACATCTGTAACTGAAGCAGAAATTGATGTGGCTTCACTGTCTGGTGGTAATCGAACTGGCAGGCGCCTCTGTGTGGTGTCGTCATACTTGGCAAGATATTCAATGTGTTTCTAAATTGTGTTTTTAACCCAGTTACTCACGGAATAGTACATATGACACTTACATTGGCATGGGTTACGTCATTGCTGGGATAGACCAAGGTTTACTGGGAGCGTGTCTGGGAGAGAGACGGCGCGTCATTATCCCACCGCACATGGCCTACGGGGAGGATGGTGTTGGTAAGAATTTTATATTTTCAGTATAGTTTGTGCTGAGATTTGGGTGGAGGGATTGCAAACAATAAAACACACCATTGAAGTATTTTTGATTCTATCCATTACGGTTCAGGAAGCCGGCTCACTCGCACTTTCTCGAGGGCAATTCGGGTTGGGTAATAAATGCCGGCCTAGCCAATGACACCCGCATCCTGTAAATTATTATTTTCGAAATTGATGTATAAGCACTAATTACAAAAAAATCCTCTGATCCTGGTTTTCAAATCCCTTCAGGGCTGTGCCGGCAGCTCCCTGCCACAAGCTCTCTTTCTAAACCTCTCTGCCTCACTTTCCTCTTTTTAAAATGTTCATTAAAATCTGTCTCTTTGATCAAGATTTGATTTTGCCCTAGTATCTGTGGCTGAGTGTTTCACAGAATGGAGCCTCACTAAGCAGGCAATCTGGAAGTTCTGGGTGTCTGTCCTGGGTGGGTGTAAGAGCGCTCACAAGTATTTCGAAGAGCGGGGAGAGCTCTTCCTGGCTAATGTTTGTCCCTCAGTGCCACCATCGCACATCCTTGGACCACTTAATTTATTGTTGTTTTTGGGAGTTTGCTGTGCACACACTCGCCACAAGATGTAGGAGTAAAAAAAAAAAGGCCATTCAGCCCATCGAGTCTGCTCTGCCATTCAATGAGATTGTGACTGGTCTGATATAATCCACAACTGCACTTTTCTGCCTTTTCCCCATAACCCTCGATTCCCTTACTGATTAAAACTCTGGCTATGTCAGCCTTGAAACATACTTCATAACCCAGCCTCTACAACCCTCTGCGGTAAGACATTAGCTGCTGCTGCTTCTACATTGCAAAAGTGACTACATTTCAAAAAGTACTTAATTGGTTGTAAACTGTTTTGGGATGTCTCTGACCTTCTTCCCAATCCCCTTTCCTATATCCTGAGATTCTCCCTTTCCCAATGGTATAATGGGTGTGTCTGTGTATCCTGCTGAATAAAGTTGATTATGTTTTACAAAGTTCTTCTGTCGCGTGGATTGACTCTGTCTGGATTTTGATCTGCAGCTGATAAGATTCCAGCCTCTGCTGTCCTCCTCTTTGATATCCACATCATCGATTTCCACAATCCCAAGGACAAAGTGGAAATCCAATCCTACTTCAAGCCAGACGTCTGTAACCAGACCTCCCAGATAAATGACTATGTGACATACCACTACACGGCTTCTCTCCTGGATGGCACCCAGCTTTACACCTCGTATGTTATACAGCTTTTTATTGAAGTAGCTCTCATTGTTTGTAAGATTATTTGAGTTGGGGCTGAAGGGGACAACACAGTTAATGTATAAGAGAACAATAAAGAGTACAGTTGATGTAAATTCCTGAAAAATGCTGTGGAGACATTAGACGTCAGATCCTCACTCGAGCATCCTTGCCATCAGAGATCTCGAACCAAGGTAATGGGTTCAAGGCCCAGCCCAGCACGAGGCACACGATTTCCAGTGGAGTGTTAATGGAGAGCTGCACTGTCAGGGGTGCTGCCTTTCATATAGGATGTTAAATTCGTGTCTGTCCTGCACAGGGGGATTTGAGATTCTATGGCCTATCAGCTATTTTTGTTTTGGGAAACTTAAGGGGGGAAAAACATTCAAATTAACAAATAACAACACTGAATCATGGACTCATTACCAATATCTCCATTGTGGGAGCATGTTGGATACCAGAATTGAGGCTTGGTGTTAACTGGGTTTGGGAGAATAACTTTTCGACAGAATTCTCACTCCTGCCTCGTATAAGATGCAATCTACAGGAAGGGGTGGGTTTCAGGGGCAGATAGGATTAGGGCTTGTTTATGATGGGATCAAACCACTTACTGAACCTCGCCTGAGCTCACATTCACCCCAGGGATTAGAAGAGCAGTCTTGTACCCATGCACATTCCATTGGCCTTCTTGCCTTGTACCCATGTCGTGTACCCATGTCGTGTACCCATGTCGTGTACCCATGTCGTGTACCCATGTCGTAGACCTCAGCAAACATCAAGGTTAACAAAAAAAACCAATTTGGTTCTGACGTGATTGAGTGTCCCTGGGTGAGGGCATCATTGCAGTACGGGGTGGAAATGATTGGGGTTGGGTCTCTTAGCTCCTGATATCAGCAAAGGAATTGCCGAAGTTTTAACTGCAACAACTTTCTCTTCCTGTTATTCCTGTAGCTATGATTTTGAGACTCCTCCCACTTTACTCCTGGGCTCCTCAAAAATGATTGAAGGATTGAATCAAGGCTTGCTTGGAATGTGCGTCGGAGAGAAACGTATTGTGACGATCCCTCCACATCTTGGTCACGGAGAGAAGGGAGGTGAGGAAAGCTGAAGATTTGATTGTGGGACTTGATTACACACTAACCCTGACCTGTTGTCACGTTAAGTCCAGTTGGGGCAGTGATGTGCATTTACACAGTTGTATATTGAATAAAACTCCCCTTTCCGAAGACAGATTTCCCCCTCAGTGCTGGACTAACTCCAAATAATTCATGTCCTTTTGAGAAAAGAAGCCTCTTGTCCTCATCAGGTCTGAGCCCACACCCGACTCCATATCCATACATAGAAACACAGAAGATAGGAGCAGGAGGAGGCCATTCGGCCCTTCGAGTCTGCTCCACCATTCATTTATGATCATGGCTGATCACCCAACTCAATAGCCTAATCCTGCTTTCTCCCCATAACCTTTGATCCCATTCGCCCCAAGTGCTATATCCAGCCGCCTCTTGAATACATTCAATGTTTTGGCATCAACTACTTCCTGTGGTAATGAATTCCACAGGCTCACCGCTCTTTGCGTGAAGAAATGTCTCCTTATCTCTGTCCTAAATGGCCTACCCCGAATCCTCAGACTGTGACCCTTGGTTCTGGACTCCCCCACCATCGGGAACATCCTCCCTGCATCTACCCTGTCTAGTCCTGTTAGAATCTTGTAAATCTCAATGATATTCCCCCCCCCCCCCGCCCCCCCCCAACCCTCATTCGTCTGAACTCCAGCGAAAGCAGTTCTAACCTAATCAATCTCTCCTCATACATCAGTCCCGCCATCCCCGGAATCAGCCTGGTAAACCTTCGCTGCACTCCCTCGAGAGAAAGAACATGCTTCCTCAGAAAAGGAGACCAAAACTGCACACAATACTCTCGGTGTGGCCTCACCAAGGCCCTGTATAGTTGCAACAACACATCCCTGCTCCTGTACTCGAAACCTTTCGCAATGAAGGCCAATGAGGTTGGCTCTTTCTTAACTGCCAGTAAGGCACATGGTTGGGTCGAACCTTCAGCCAGAAGTTCAAGATGATAGCACTTTCTATGGGCAACTAGGGCTGGGAAGTAAATGGCAGCAGTGTCCACATCCCCAGAATGAATACTGTCCTTGACATTCTTTCTCACCCTACATTGCTGTGCCTGAAGTTGAGAATATCCAATTCTTATCTTGATTTTAGTTGATGTTTGCCAATCAAGGCTCAACGCAGCATTAGCGGAGTCACGGGGCGATCCCAACTCACTCCAGTCCGTTAAATCGCTATTCCACGTGACTACAGATGACACACAGCTTGACCATGTTGGGAATTCCTTTTTCCCATCCTACCTGCTCATTGTAAGGAGCAGGAGGTTATTCAGTTTCTGGAGCCAGTTCTGCATTCAGTTAGACCCAATTCTGAAAGAGAAAAACGCTGGAAAATCTCAGCAGGTCTGGCAGCATCTGTAGGGAGAGAAAAGAGCTGACATTTAGAGTCCAGATGACCCTTTGTCAAAGCCAGACCTGCTGAGATTTTCCAGTGTTTTCTCTTTTGGTTTCAGATTCCAGCATCCGCAGTAATTTGCTTTTAGACCCTTGCTGATCTGTGTCTTAACTCCATTTACTCATCTTGATTCCATAACCCTCAATATCCTTTCCCAACAGAAATCTGTAAAATCCCCTGAACCTTACTCCATGTTCCTTGGAACGTGTGATGCTAAGCCAGTTCAGAGCTGTATAAGATCCTTTACTGTACATGTCCTTAGATTGTGACATTTGTCTTCCTGCTCAAATATCGACCACAGGGCAGATTTTGGAAGTGATTTTGTTTTTGTTTTTCTCTCCTGCCCTACTACCCAAAGCTGGAAATGTGCCAGGTAGTGCGGTACTACAGTTCAATGTTGAACTGCTCAACATGAAGCCAGGGGTTCCAGAGGGTTACCTGTTCATCTGGAATGATAAAGCACCAGCCAAACTTCACGAGGAGCTTGACTTGAACCAGGATGGAGAGATCTTATTTGACGAGGTAATGAGCAGTGGGTGCCACACTCTGGGAAGGGGGTGAAGGCATTAGAGAGAGTGCATCCATCCGCAGTATTTTGCTTTTATTCAAAAGGGCGTAGGCAGGTCGAAATGGACGGAGGACATAAGCAGGTTGGAAATTTAATGCAGAGAAATGTGAAGTGATTCATTTTGGCACAAGGAAAGGGGAGAGACGATATAAAATAAAGGAAACAATTCTAAAAGGTTTGGAGGAGCAAAGGGATCAGGATGTAAAGCATATATCAGTGAAGATGGCCAGACAGGTTAAATATGTGGTTAATAAAGCAAACAGCACCCAAGGCTTTATCGATGGGGAATAGAGTACAAACACAAGGAGGTTATATTAAACCTGTATAAAACATTGCTTTGTCCTCGATACAAAAGCGAAATACTGCAAATTCTGGAAACTGGAATAAAACCAAATGCTGATAATGCTCAGCAAATCAGGGTGGCAGTGGTTAGCACTGCTGCATCACAGCGCCAGGGACCCAGGTTCGATTCCAGCCTCGGGTGACTGTGTGGAGTTTGCACATTCTCCCCGTGTCTGCGTGGGTTTCCACTGGGTGCTCCGGTTTCCTCCCACACACCAAAGATGTGCAGGTTATGGGGATTAGCCGTGCTAAGTGGGGTTGCGGGGATAGGGTGGGGGAGAGTGCTTGGTTAAGATACTCTGTCAGAGAGTAGGTGCAGACTCAATGGGCCGAATGGCCTCCTCCTGCACTATAGGATTCTATGAAATCAAGCAGCATCTGTGGAGAGAAACAGAGTTAACATTTCAGGTCGATGACCTTTCGTCAGGACTAGTTTGGCCTTAACTGAAATGTTGTCCAGTTCTGGGCGCCATATTCTTGGAAAGGTGAGAGTGCAGAAAAGATTTCCAGGGAACTTCAGTTACATAGATAGGACAAGTTAGAATTATTTTCCTTGGAGGAGAGAAGGTTGAGAGGCGACCATAAGACACAGGAACAGAAGTAGGCCATTCAGCCCATCAAGTCTGCTCTGCCATTCAATGAGATCGTGACTGGTCTGATAATTCTCATCTCCATTTTCCCATTTTATTCCCATAACCCTCGTACCCTTCCTGATTAAAAATCTGTCTATCTCAGCCTTGAACATATTTAATGACCCAACCTCTACAGCCCTCTGGTTAAAGAATTCCAGTTATTAAATGGGTAACCCCTTACTCTGGTCCTAGACTCTCCCACAAGGAGAAACAACCTCTCAGCATCTATCCTGTAAAAGCCCCCTGAGAATCCTCTTATGATTTGATCGATATATTCAAAACCATGATGGGTCTGGACAGAGTGGATAGGGAGAAACTGTTCCACATTGCTGGAAAAATCCAGAATCAGAGGACACAGATTTAAAGTAATTGGTAAAAGAATCAAGGGCAAAATGAGGAAAAACATCTTCGCACCATGCGGCGCAGTGAGACGTGTCCCTACCTCTCAACCAGAAGCTCCAGGTTCAAGTCCCACTTTGACAGCCATTAAAAGTACATTCATAACGTGACTAAACAGATTATCAGCCTCCAAGTTCCACACTCTGTCAGAAGGCAATGGAAAACCACTGCAGCACTTTGCCAAGCATAATCATAGACCAATCCAATGGAAATCCATGGTTGCCAGCACACTCTTAGGACATGGTACCTGAATAAGTAGGAGGGGCGATTAGAATAAGGAATGCACTACCTGAGACTCTGGAGGCAGGATTGATTGAGGTATTCTGAGGGAATTGGATAATCTGAAAAGGGAGAATGCACAGGGTTATGAGAAGGCTGGGGAATGGCACTGGGTGTGTTGCTCCATCAGAGAGCCAGTACAGACTCAATGGACAGAATTTTACCGGCACATCCGCCTGAGTTCTGTATGATCCTGCCAAAGGCCAACGGAGAATGCCGTTCTCCGAGCCTCGCCCAACCCTGGAATCGGGGTGGGCGTGCCGGTATAATTCTAACCAATGGGCCAAATGGTTACAGCACAAAAGGAAGTCATTCTATGATTCTACATTCATTGTGTAGGAAAGCCATGTCCTGGGATATTCTTGGGTTTTAATTCTCCCTTATGTTCTTTGTTTGAACAGTTTTCTAGTTACATTATGGCTCAGGTTGATCAAGGCAAGGGCCGTCTCTCACCCACTGATGATCCAGACAAGCTGATAAAGGACATGTTTGGGAATCAAGACCGGAATCAGGATGGGAAAATCACTCCAGATGAGCTCAAACTGAAAACCGATGAGGACAATGAGCGGATGGTGAAGGATGAGCTCTGAATGTTTTACAAAAAAAACTTTCCAAAGCTTCCCAAAGCAGGCACCCTATAAACACAGCATTGGAAGAAAACACTTTCAACTCTTCGTTTTGTTAAATAATTCACTTTAATGATCCCAGTTGAATTTTCTTTGTTCTCTTTTCTCCTTTCAAAGTTGTTCCTTCTACATGCTGGGATTGGGACAGATGATCCTCGGACTCTCCTGCTACGTGTGTTAGGACTGTGGACATTACTCAACCTAAATATTCCGGGTGAGACTGGGAATAAGTTGAAGTGGTGGAAAGTTCTGAATAAGCAGATCTGGCAGTCCAGTGTAAACCTCACACATTTCCGATTGGAGATGCACAACAAGCATCTTCACCGGGAACTTTGAGTGTGATCTGAAACAAGGAAACTTGCGAATTTCTCCTCCTTCCGTTCCACTTGGTCTTTCCCCTTCCCCAGATACTGAGGTCAGCTCTGGCCATCTAAAGTCATCTCAGCAGCAGTCAGGGAATGAGCCACACTGATGGGGGGGTAGGGGGGGTGTGGTGCCTCTAATGCTTTGGGAGAAATGCTCTCTCTGCCCAGGATACAGAATCCTGCCTCAAAGCCTGTGTCCTGGCTGAGTTCAATCGCTGTGTTTATTGGATGGGGACAGCTACTCAAGGCCATGTCTTGCCTTATACCCATCCTTGACTTCAGCTCTAATTAAGTTTGTGTTCAGGATATTTCACGTATACTTTTCCATTTTTGTTTGCATTGAGTGGATTTTGTGCAGAGTATCTCGGGTACAGTTGTGTCCCGCCGCTCGTCTATCTTGGAGCAAGAGCTTTGAGGGTTTGCTTTGATGTTTGGTGCTGTATGTTTAGGATGCAAGTGCGGAGAATTTCCCACAGTGTTTGAGAAAGGGTTAATAAATTTTTTTTCTTACATAAAACTCAATTTTTCTCTTTATTTTGTCTCATTCAGATTGATATATTCTCAAGAAAACAACAGCTGTTGCTGGTGTTTACCTGTCACTAGTTGTCCTGAGGAGTGGCAAATGACAGGTAGCAAGGTTTAGATATGACCAGTTCAGACAGCAATTAGAAATCAAATCACTTTGGGGCTAAGCTTCCTTCTCTAAAGGGATATGAATAGCTACCTTTAAAATCCTGACTGATTCGCAGCAAGAGCCTGTGTTTTATGGAATACTAGCTGAGTAACTCTCTGTATTCTTTCTGGAATCGCTGAATGGGTGATGAGGACTCTGGAGGTTTGCCACCAGCTGTGATCCAGGGTAGACCATTTTGGAGGTTACTTTGTCAGGAAAGATTAAAACGGCAAAAAAAACCAGATCAAATCTTTGTAGGTTACCAGAGCAAACCACTCCTTAAATTCACGCCTTTCCTTCTCCAATAACATATAACCATAAAGACCATTCGACCCCAGAGTATATAAACAGTAAAGACTTGGGCTGATTCATGTTGCACATATTTTATTTAAAATCAGAACTTTGTAGTGTGAGACTGTGATAGCAGTGTGAAGGAGTCAGCAAGTTTAAAAACCTCCTTCAGTTGTATCTGTGAATGTTTTTACGAACACAATTTATCTACACAAAGGAACAGAGAGAATACTGAAGGAAGTAGATTCTCTGAGGCTAATGTTCTGAGGTATATTCTGTAGATACACCACACTTGTTTTAAAACACTACGCTGGACTATGGACAAGGGTGAGTTCTGACACTTAGCAAACGTTGCCTTGTTTGTGCATCACACACCATGGTAATCGAACCTCCAGATAACTGACCCAAGCTGAGCCACCATTGGTGCTTTCAGGATGCCTAATTGTTCTGACAGCAATTTGACAATTGACCAGGTTCAAGAACATGCTGCAGAATTCCATTGGCTACATCCAAGGTTTCGTCACTCACGAGGACAATGTCGTAAGATGCCAGGTATTTGTCCAGGAGCTGTTCGACCTGTAGGAGAAACAAAGATACTGAACATGGAAAGGTGTGCGAGTTTAATCTGAGAATCTACAATGAATTATCTTCAGTGGATAAACATCCTCACACTAGTTCTGAGCTTTGCAGGCCGGGGATACCAGCTCTGTGCTAAATTAACCAAGGGCATGCCAGCCTTGCCCTGGTTTCAGTCACCCCGATGTTTCAGATAAATATCAGTCCACATTCCAGCTCCTGACCCATGCAGAGTGAGCACTTGAATTTGGGTAAGAAAGGATTGGATGCTGACAGCGATGCCTACCCTAGTCAAATATATGTCTGTCTGGGCACATGAGGAAAGGAATGGCTTCTTGAGCAAGACTCACAACACCAGGTTAAAGTCCAACAGGTTTATTTGGTAGCACAAGCTTTCGGAGTGTTGCTCACTCACCTGAAGAAGGAGCGACACTCCGAAAGCTCGTGTTACCAAAAAACCTGTTGGACTTTAACCTGGTGTTGTGAGACTTCTTACTGTGCCTACCCCAGTCCAATGCTGGCATCTCCACATCTTGAGCAAGACCCAGCATCTATTATTTAACTGTACCCCAGCAAGTTTCAGGAAACAGTCTGCTAATTGAGTGAGGTTTTTAGGAGTGTTAGAGGGTAGGTTGCATGCAGTTTTGGTCTCCTTATCTGAGGAAAGATGTTCTTGTGCTAGAGGGAGTACAGCAAACATTTACCAGGCTGATTGCTGGGATCTCAGGCCCAATGTATGAAGAAAGATTGAGTCAGTTAGGATTATATTCACTGGAGTTCAGAAGAATGAGGGGGGAACTCATAAAAATCTATAAAATTCTAACAGGATTAGATAGGGTAGATGCAGGAAGGATGTTTCCGATGCTGGGGGTGTCCAAAACCAGGGGTCACGGTCTGAGGATACAGGCTCTCCATTTAGGAGAGAGACGAGGAGAAATTTCTTCACCCAGAGAGTGGTCAGTCTGTGGAACTCGCTAACACAAAGTTGTTGAGGCCAAAACATGGTATGTTTTCAAGAAGGAGTTAGACATAGCTCTTGGAGCGAAGGGGATCGAAGGATATGGGGGGGAAAGCAGGAATAGGTTACTGAGTTCAATGATCAGCCATGATCATAATGAATGGTGGAGCAGGCTCGAAGGGCTGAATGGCCTCCTCCCATTCCTATTTTCTATGTTTCTATGCAGAAACAAACCGATTTGTCGAGAAAAAGGGGTGAGAACCTTAAAACAGAACCAGGCTATTCACAAAATGCAGAGGGTGGAAGTCAGCGTGCACTCGATTAGTAATTTTAAATCCGAGGACGGTAAGTTTTTGCGAGCTGAGGGTAATAAGGGATGTGCATTGTCAATAGGGTGAATGATATCGAACGTTGCATCGACCTCCAGTTCCGAATCCTCCGTCAGTGTTAACCAAGTGACAAATCACTGACTGAATCTCCCTGACAAGAGCAAAGGCAGCAATGTGCACCGCTCTCTCACCTTGTCATTGAGAAATCCAATCTTCAGGATGTTCTCCAGTGTCTGTACTCCGTCAGCCATGCTGAGATCTCCCAGTGAGTCTCCCAGGAGGATAACATTACAGCGTTCCGTCAGATGCTGGAAGTGTTCTGTGTTCCGCAGAGCGCCTTCACGCTTATTGTAAATGTGGATCATCTCCCCTTTAAATCCTTGCAGAACACCCTGAGTGAGAATTAAAACAAACACACAATAACCTGGTAACCAAGACAGGTGTCACTGCCCCTTGCAGTTCAGCCCTATCTGAAGCTGCACTCATGTTCAACTCTTTGCATCGTGTCTTTCAGAATCTCAGGACACCTCAGAGCCAGTGTAATGCAGTCACTGCTGTCAAGTACAAAAGTTGGCAGCCCAAATGACACAGCAAGATCCCACAATCAATGTATCCAGTGCTGGGATATTGAGGCCACTGGCATTTCCCGCGGCCTGGGAAGCAGTTCCGGTCTATGTTGAGTTTAATTTTTTTTGTGCAAAAACCAATAGAACAACTGCCCAAAGTTTAGCTCACAGAAACCATCCCCACCTAAAGGAGAAAGATAAAACCAGTTGGAATGTTGTGTTTAAGTTTCTAACCAGGAATTGTACACTTATTTTCCCCCAGTCAGTAGTTTTTCCACCTCCCTGCTGTGGTACTAAATCCTGACACTTCCATATTCCATTTGTGGACACTGACAACTCAACAACTCCATCATCCACACTCATTGTAAACTTGGTGGTGGAGACTCCTGAAATCCCAGCTCAAACCAGCCCCAGAAACAGCTCCCCAGACCTCCCGTCCCCGTCCCTCCGCGGCCCCGTCCCTCCGCGGCCCCGTCCCTCCGCGGCCGCGTCCCTCCGCGGCCCCGTCCCTCCGTGGCCCCGTCCCTCCGTGGCCCCGTCCCTCCCACCACACATGAGCCTCACCTCAACACAGGAAGCCACAGCCTCACTCACTCACTCACATTCTCATCAAAGTCCATGAAATTTGACACCACGGTGACGTTTTGGTGATACACGCCAACCTGCCGGATGATTTCCTCCAGAATGTCGCCAACGCCAGCCGAGAATATGAAGACAGGAACGTTGTTTTTGTGAAGTCGATCAAAGAAAGTCCTGTATCCATCCCTGTGGGAGAAAGCAGCAATATCCCAGGATTTTCACACACATAGCCGCTTGCTAATTGGACAGCTGCATTAACTCAATGGACAGCTGAATGAAATGGAAGAAAACTAACTAACTTGCATTTATATAGTGCATTTCATAGTCTCTGGATGTCCCAAAGCGCTTTACTAGCAATGGCATCTTTGGAAGTGTAGTCATTGTTATAATGTAGGGAACATGGCAGCCAAATGGTGCACAGCAAGCTCCCACCAATGGCAATGTGATCATGATCGGATCATTTGATTTGTCAATGTTGATTGTGGGAGAAATATTGACCAGGACACCTGGGAGAAGTCTCCCGCTCGCCTTCGGAATAGGGCCATGGGATCTTTGGGTCTCAGTCTATTGTCTTACTCAAAAAACAACAGCTTTGACAATGTTGCACTCCCTCACTCCTGCACTGACATTGTCAGCCTCAATTCTCTGGAGGACGCGAGAGTGCAACCAACTGGGAGCTAAACTACACGACACACAATGGATCGATCGCTCCTACCTCAGCTGAGCTTCTGATTCCATCACAGTTTCAGCCAGCTTGCTCTTTTGGATCTTCTGCCCGACCAGCAGCTCGTGGACCTTTGTCCACCTGCGGGAGAGAACACAGATCCCAGAGACAGAATGTTATTGTTTCCAGTTACTCCAGACTTGCAACAACGCTCGGGAGGCTGACGCCATCTCTTTGATCATGAACATTCCACCACTGCACACAGTGGCAGCCGTGCGTACCATCTACAAGATGCACTGCAGCAACTCACCAAGGCTCCTTGGACAGCACCTTCCAAATCATGATTTCCGCCATCCAGAAAGACAAGGGCAGCAGATGCATGGGAACACCATCACCTGGAAGTTCCTCTCCAAGTCACTCACCAGCCTGATTTGGAAATATGTCGGCCATTCTTTCACTGTCGTTGGGTCAAAATCCTGGAACCCCCTCCCTAACAGCACTGTGTGTGTACCTACACCACAGGAACTGCAGCAATTCAAAAAGGCAGCTCACCACCACCTTCTCAAGGGACAATTTGGGGATGGGTAATAATATCAATGCCAGCCGGGTACACACAACCCAAAATGAATTGGAAAAAAAAACTTATCTAAATTGTGTTAATATGAATGACTGAATAAAAAAGAAAATCTGCAGATTTATTTAATCTCCTGCTATACAAAACCCAAACTGGTAACTGTGCATCGCATCAACCTAGAAGCAGGAATGGGGGAAGAGCAGAAATAATCCCCCCTCCCTCCCCTAGAGCTCTCAGACAATGCAGCTGTTCAGGTGGTACTGACCCCCACAGAGCAGCTGGGGTCACAGAGAGCTATCAGCATTGGCAATTGTACTGTACTATCTTCCTAACCCAGAGGTGCTGAGGCCAAATACAACATCCCTCCCCTCACCCATACTTCCTGAGCATGTTCTACCCGTCGCAGTGGATACCCCGATGCATCCTGAAGCTGAGGCCATTGTGCTGTGTGCGCCTGGATGGAGTTAGATTAAGAGCAGAAGGAAAGTCTGAGGGTCACGACTCACCACTCAATCATCTGGGGTAACTTCTCCTCGATGCTGCGAGTGGGGTCGATCTCAATGGGATAGTAAATGTTGAGAAGGTTCTTCAGCTGTAATGAGAGGGGGAGAATTATTATTGGAATAACGTGGAGTTTCTCTTCTTCAATTACCACTGTCACCTCCATGGTCCCCCCGGGGTGGGAATGGGTGAGGCTCCCTTGGGTGGCTCGGTGGCACAGTGGTTAGCACTGCTGCCTCGCAGCTCCAGGAACCTGAGTTCGATTCTGGCCTCGGGTCACTGTCTGTGTGGTATTTGCACGTTCTCCCCGTGTCTGCGTGGGTTTCCTCCGGGTGCTCCGGTTTTTCCCCACACTCCAAAGATGTCCAGGTTAGGTTGACTGGCCATTCTAAGTTGCCCCTTAGTGTCCAGGGATGTGTAGGTTAGAGGGAATAAGGGGGTAAATATTGGGGTGAGAGGCACAGGGCCTGGGGTGGGATTGTTGTTGGTGCAGACACGATGGGCCGAATGGCCTCCTTCTGCACTTGTAGAAAGATAGAAAAGAAAAGGGCGACTATAAAACTGCCAGGCTCTGCTGGGGTTTTGTTTAATCAACTTAGATATAGAATTCACTTTCTCAATAGGGAGCAAGTTTGTTAGTAATTGTAATTCGGTGTTTTAAATACTTTGTAGTTTTAAAGGTATGAGTAATACCTTTCATTAGTCCATAAAAATAAATATATCTTCTATACATTTTTAGAAGTTAAACAAAGAAACTTAGATGCACAGTTACAGAGTGCCCCTTTGATACTAAACATATGTTAGATACAGATCTTTAAAGCACCCAACTGTTGGAATCACAAGGCCATAAAGGACCTCACCAGATGCCTTATCAGAAACAACTGATACAAGAGTGAGTTTTAATGAAGCTGTCTTCACAGTTTCTCATCAAAACAGAGTCAGAAAGATATTAATGTCACAGCCAATGAAAGAGTTATGGTCGGGGACTTAGTGGGAACTGACAGGAATTAATGGTAACATGATGACACTCCTCAACATTGTGGGTAGTAATAAAAAGCTCAGTCACTGAATTGATAAGCAATATATACACGTGTTTCATTATGTTGGCAATAAACAAACTTATCAAGGCTATAATCAGGGAATATCCTGAAGGCAAGTTGAGTTGACCACATTCCTTAGGGATTCAGTTAACTTCACTGACAAGGCCAAAAAATACTAATGGCTTTTGTAGGCCCCCCTTTATCAATTAAAGGATGCCCATGTGAGACTGTTTTAGTGAAGATGCTTTGTGAGGCTGCTATCAAAAATAGAGACATGATGTCTGACTAAGAGACTAGAGGACAGATTTAGGGATGATATATTGGGGAACCTACGAATTTATCGTGATCTCATAGATCAGGGTGGTTCAGTATTTTTTCTATTGGATCAATATATAAAGTATGTCATTTGTAACACTTTTGATTGGATTGTGTCCAACTGACTGTGAGCTGCAGAACTGTATAAACCAGGATGATTTTCTTTGTCCGGTGGAGTGGTATCTCTGACCCATTGTGTCAAGCCCTTGCTAGCAAGTAAAATAAAGACAATCTGTCAGTTAAGTATGTTGTGTTAATGTGTGTTTGTGTTAAAGTCAAACTCGGAAGTCGAGATTTCGACACACTGTCGGGATTCTGTGCTGGATTCCACTCATTAAGCTACTTACACATATACCCTCCCACCTCATGCCTGAGGTTGAGAGTGGGTAAACTTTGGTTCCACTCCCAGGAGGTTAAAGGATGATCTGGTCAGAGTGTTCCAAATAATGAAGAGTTGACAGAGTGTAAAGGGAACAATTCTTTATCCAGGAAGAGGAAGCCAGTGCAATGCCAGTTTAAGGTTTTACACCAAACCCGTGAGATTCAAGAACAGACTGATCCATAATAAACTAAGATATTTAAAAGGAAGTATTATAGAAACATAGGAGATAGGAGCAGGAGGAGGCCATTCGGCCCTTCGAGCCTGCTCCACCATTCATCACGATTATGGCTGATCATCCAACTCAATAGCCTGATCCTGTTTTCTCCCCATAATCTTTGATCCCATTCGCCCCAAGTGCTGTATCCAGCCGCCTCTTGAATGCATTCAATGTTTTGGCATCAACTACTTCCTGTGGTAATGAATTCCACAGGCTCACCACTCTTTGGGTGAAGAAATGTTTCCTCACCTCTGTCCTAAATGGTCTACCCCGAATCCTCAGACTGTGACCCCTGGTTCTGGACTCCCCCACCATCGGGAACATCCTCCCTGCATCTATCCTATCCAAACCTGTTAGAATTTTATAAATCTCGATGAGATCCCCCCTCATTCGCCTGAACTCCAGCGAAAACAATCCTAACCTAGTCAATATCTCCTCATACATCAGTCCCGCCATCCCCGGAATCAGCCTGGTAAACCTTCGCTGTGCTCCCTCGAGAGCAAGAACATCCTTCCTCAGAAAAGGAGACCAAAACTGCACACAATACTCTAGGTGTGGCCTCACCAAGGCCGTGTATAATTGCAACAACACATCCCTGCTCCTGTACTCGAAACCTCTCACAATGAAGGCCAACATACCATTTGCCTTCTTTATCACCTGCTGCATCTGCATGCTTACCTTCAGTGACTGGTGCACAAGGACACCCAGGTCCTGCTGCACACTCCCCTCTCCCAATTTACACCCATTCAGGTAGTAATCTGCCTTCTTGTTTTTGCTTCCAAAGTGAATAACCTCACACTTATCCAGATTATACTGCATCTGTCATTGATTAGCCCACTCACCCAACCTGTCCAGATCATGCTGAAGGATCTCTGCATCCTCGTCACAGTTCAGCCTCCCACCCAACTTGGTTTCATCTGCAAACTTTGAGATGTTACATTTTGTTCCCTCATCTAAATCATTAATAGATATTGTTAATAGCTGGGGTCCCAGCACCGATCCCTGTAGCAGCCCACTAGTTACTGCCTGCCAATTTGAAAAGCACCCATTAATTCCTACTCTTTGTTTCCTCTCTGCCAACCAGTTTTCTATCCATCTCAACACACTTCCCCCAATTCCATGCGCTTTAATTTTGCACAATAATGTCTTATGCGGGACACTGTCAAACGCTTTCTGAAAGTCCAAATGAACCACATCGACTGGTTCCCCCTTGTCAACTCCACCAGTTACATCTTCAAAGAATTCCAACAGATTTGTCAAGCATGATTTCCCCTTCATAAATCCATGCTGACTCTGTCTGATCCTGCCACTGCTTTCTAAATGCCCAGCTTTAATATCCTTGACAATGGATTCGAATCTTTTCCCCACTACCGATGTTAAGTTTACTGGTCTATAATTCCCTGTTTTCTCTCTGCCTCCCTTTTTGAATATTGGAGTGACATTCACTACCCTCCAATCTGCAGCGACTGTTCCAGAGTCTATAGAATCTGGGAGGTTGACCACCAATGCATCCACTATTTCTAGAGCCACTTCCTTAAGTACTCTGGGATGTAGATTATCAGACCCTGGGGATTTATCCGCCTTCAATCCCATCAACTTTCCCAGCACCATTTCTCTACTAATATTGATTTCCCTCAGTTCTTCCCTCTCACTAAATCTTGCATTCTCCAACATTTCTGGCATCTGATTTGTGTCCTCTTTTGTGAAGACAGAACCAAAGTATGTATTCAGTTGCTCGGCCATTTCTTTGTCCCCGATTATACATTCCCCCGTTTCTGTCTGTAGGGGACCTACATTTGTCTTCACCGACCTCTTTCTCTTCACGTATCTATAGAAACTCTTAGTGTCGATCTTTATGTTCCCTGCAAGCTTACTTTCGTACTGTATTTTCCCTTTCTTAATCAATCCCTTGGTCCTTCTTTGCTGAATTCTAACCTGCTCCCAATCCTCAGACCTATTACTTCTCTTGGCCAATCCATACGCTTCTTCCTTAGATCGGATACTCTCTCTAATTTTCTTTATAATCCATGGATTGGCCCTCTTACCATTTTGCTTTTGTGCCAGACAGGAATAAACAGTTGCTGCAGTTCCCCCAGGCGTTCCTGAAATGTTTGCCATTGTCTATCCACTGTCATCCCTTTAAGTAACTCTCCCCAATCTATCAAGGCCAACTCACGCCTCATAGTTTCCTTTATTAAGATTCAGCACCCCTAGTCTCCGAATCAACTACTTCACTCTCCATCTTGATAAAAAATTCTATCATGTTATGGTCGCTCATTCCCAAGGGGTCTCGCACAGCTAGATTGGCAATGATTCCCTTCTCATTACACAGTACCCAGTCTAAGATGGCCTGCTCTCTAGTTGGTTCCTCCACATATTGGTCAAGAAAACCATCCCGTATACACTCCAGGAATTCCTCCTCTACGGCATTGTGGCTAATTTGATTTCCCCAATCTGTGTGCAGATTAAAATCCCCCCTCATCACCGATATTCCCTTATTATATTTGCTTGCAAAATAAGATAAAGAGGGCAGGAAATTGAAATGAAAATGACAGCAGCTAGGTGGGATATTCTGGACCCACTGCACTGCCCCATGCACTCAGGGCAATCTACCCTGCGCAAGGATGGATTCATCACATCTTTGTGACAATTCCATCTCTTAGAAGCTCCTTTAAATTCCAAATTATGGTGAAAGCCACAGTATAAGTGCATCTGTAAAATGGAGATACCAGTTACCTCTGTCTTGCATTCGTCACTAATTAACTTGCTGTCATGAATAATATCTGTAAAAATCCAAAATACATAAACGATGTTACAACCAAACAGATGGCCTCGACTTCACGTTAAGCAGTTCAGTTCATTTACACTGTTCCTTGAGCAGATTCCTTTAAACTTTCTGGAATATTATGTACTCACTGAGACAATATCAGTGTTAGAAACAGAACTTTGTCCCTTTTGCCCTGGAGTTAGAATCAAACACTCCCAGGACAGGTACAGCACGGGGTTAGATACAGAGTAAAGCTCCCTCTACACTGTCCCCATCAAACACTCCCAGGACAGGTACAGCACGGGGTTAGATACAGGGTAAAGCTCCCTCTACACTGTCCCCATCAAACACTCCCAGGACAGGTACAGCACGGGGTTAGATACAGAGTAAAGCTCCCTCTACACTGTCCCCATCAAACACTCCCAGGACAGGTACAGCACGGGGTTAGATACAGAGTAAAGCTCCCTCTACACTGTCCCCATCAAACACTCCCAGGACAGGTACAGTCTAGGGTTAGACACAGAGTAAAGCTCCCTCTACACTGTCCCCATCAAACACTCCCAGGACAGGTACAGCATGGGGTTAGATACAGAGTAAAGCTCCCTCTACACTGTCCCCATCAAACACTCCCAGGACAGGTACAGCACGGGGTTAGATACAGAGTAAAGCTCCCTCTACAGAGTCCCCATCAAACA
The DNA here is from genome assembly GCF_964213995.1 of Mustelus asterias. Lineage (NCBI taxonomy): Eukaryota > Metazoa > Chordata > Chondrichthyes > Carcharhiniformes > Triakidae > Mustelus > Mustelus asterias. The sequence continues at coordinate 51,092 of NW_027592215.1, forward strand.
CTCCCAGGACAGGTACAGCACGGGGTTAGATACAGAGTAAAGCTCCCTCTACACTGTCCCCATCAAACACTCCCAGGACAGGTACAGTCTAGGGTTAGACACAGAGTAAAGCTCCCTCTACACTGTCCCCATCAAACACTCCCAGGACAGGTACAGCACGGGGTTAGATACAGAGTAAAGCTCCCTCTACAGAGTCCCCATCAAACACTCCCAGGACAGGTACAGCACGGGGTTAGATACAGAGTAAAGCTCCCTCTACACTGTCCCCATCAAACACTCCCAGGACAGGTACAGTCTAGGGTTAGACACAGAGTAAAGCTCCCTCTACACTGTCCCCATCAAACACTCCCAGGACAGGTACAGCACGGGGTTAGATACAGAGTAAAGCTCCCGCTACAGAGTCCCCATCAAACACTCCCAGGACAGGTACAGCACGGGGTTAGATACAGAGTAAAGCTCCCTCTACAGAGTCCCCATCAAACACTCCCAGGACAGGTACAGCACGGGGTTAGATACAGAGTAAAGCTCCCTCTACACTGTCCCCATCAAACACTCCCAGGACAGGTACAGCACGGGGTTAGACACAGAGTAAAGCTCCCTCTACACTGTCCCCATCAAACACTCCCAGGACAGGTACAGCACGGGGTTAGATACAGAGTAAAGCTCCCTCTACAGAGTCCCCATCAAACACTCCCAGGACAGGTACAGCATGGGGTTAGATACAGAGTAAAGCTCCCTCTACACTGTCCCCATCAAACACTCCCAGGACAGGTACAGCACGGGGTTAGATACAGAGTAAAGCTCCCTCTACAGAGTCCCCATCAAACACTCCCAGGACAGGTACAGCATGGGGTTAGATACAGAGTAAAGCTCCCTCTACACTGTCCCCATCAAACACTCCCAGGACAGGTACAGCATGGGGTTAGATACAGAGTAAAGCTCCCTCTACACTGTCCCCATCAAACACTCCCAGGACAGGTACAGCACGGGGTTAGGTACAGTGTAAAGCTCCCTCTACACAGTCCCCCAAACACATCCTCTACTCTGGGGACTCACCATTCTCCTGAAATGAACCCTTCCTCAGACAATACCTGTGGCAGCCGTAGACAGAGCGTCACGGGGACAGGAGGGACAGTGCGTCACGGGGACAGGAGGGACAGTGCGTCACGGGGACAGGAGTGGACAGTGCGTCACTGGGACAGGAGGGACAGTGCGTCACGGGGACAGGAGTGGACAGTGCGTCACGGGGACAGGAGTGGACAGTGCGTCACTGGGACAGGAGGGACAGAGCGTCACGGGGACAGGAGTGGACAGTGCGTCACGGGGACAGGAGGGACAGTGCGTCACGGGGACAGGAGTGGACAGTGCGTCACTGGGACAGGAGGGACAGTGCGTCACGGGGACAGGAGGGACAGAGCGTCACGGGGACAGGAGGGACAGTGCGTCACGGGGACAGGAGGGACAGTGCGTCACGGGGACAGGAGGGACAGTGCGTCACGGGGACAGGAGGGACAGTGCGTCACTGGGACAGGAGGGACAGTGCGTCACGGGGACAGGAGTGGACAGTGCGTCACTGGGACAGGAGGGACAGTGCGTCACGGGGACAGGAGTGGACAGTGCGTCACGGGGACAGGAGGGACAGTGCGTCACGGGGACAGGAGTGGACAGTGCGTCACTGGGACAGGAGGGACAGTGCGTCACGGGGACAGGAGGGACAGTGCGTCACGGGGACAGGAGGGACAGTGCGTCACGGGGACAGGAGGGACAGTGCGTCACGGGGACAGGAGGGACAGTGCGTCACGGGGACAGGAGGGACAGTGCGTCACTGGGACAGGGGGGACAGTGCGTCACGGGGACAGGAGGGACAGTGCGTCACGGGGACAGGAGGGACAGTGCGTCACTGGGACAGGAGGGACAGTGCGTCACGGGGACAGGAGGGACAGTGCGTCACGGGGACAGGAGGGACAGTGCGTCACGGGGACAGGAGGGACAGTGCGTCACGGGGACAGGAGGGACAGTGCGTCACGGGGACAGGAGGGACAGTGCGTCACGGGGACAGGAGGGACAGTGCGTCACGGGGACAGGGGGGACAGTGCGTCACTGGGACAGGAGGGACAGTGCGTCACTGGGACAGGGGGGACAGTGCGTCACGGGGACAGGGGGGACAGTGCGTCACGGGGACAGGGGGGACAGTGCGTCACGGGGACAGGGGGGACAGTGCGTCACGGGGACAGGGGGGACAGTGCGTCACGGGGACAGGGGGGACAGTGCGTCACGGGGACAGGAGGGACAGTGCGTCACGGGGACAGGGGGGACAGTGCGTCACGGGGACAGGAGGGACAGTACATCACTGGGACAGGAGTGGACAGTGCGTCACTGGGACAGGGGGGACAGTGCGTCACGGGGACAGGAGGGACAGTGCGTCACGGGGACAGGAGGGACAGTGCGTCACGGGGACAGGAGGGACAGTGCGTCACGGGGACAGGAGGGACAGAGCGTCACGGGGACAGGAGGGACAGAGCGTCACGGGGACAGGGGGGACAGTGCGTCACGGGGACAGGAGTGGACAGTACATCACTGGGACAGGGGGGACAGTGCGTCACGGGGACAGGGGGGACAGTGCGTCACTGGGACAGGAGGGACAGTGCGTCACTGGGACAGGAGTGGACAATACTCACTGTGGCAGGTAGAGCGTCTCTTGCCTTTGTTGGCAAAACAAGTTAAGGTCATATCAAAATCTGTGATAACCTGAAACAGAAAGAGTGGTCGATCAGCAGAGCAGATTTCGCAGGCGCCTCACAGAACGATCTACATGGTGTGACTTGTATTTAACTCATGACAAGTACAAAGGACAGAATCAAACAAAGATACCTCCCGGACAATGTGAGTTATTCACATCGGACTCTACATGAACGGAGCGTCTGACTTTCATTTGATTCACAGGATGTGAGAGTCATTGGCAAGGCCAACAGTTATTGCCCAATCCCAGCTTCCCCTGAAATGGTGATGAGCCGTCTTCCTGAATGAACCATCGCATTTGGGAGGGGAGAGGCCACAGGAGGTGGAGGATGGTTGGATGGCCAGAGTGAGGGCACACTAATGATGCAATCTATATGTATCACTTTCAGGGGAAGGGAAGCCAGAATGTATCAGAGTGAAGAGCAAGGGCAGGGGGGTGTGCCAAACCTGAGCATCCACACCGGGTTTGAGAGCCAGGAACCGGAGTTAGATTTCGACAGTCCAGCTAACTCCACAGCTCGCGGGGATCACGGCTGAAGGTAAGAGTGCTGTACAGAGATTCTCGTGCAGCGGGTACAGCAAACACCACTGGGCCCTCTCATTTCAAATGGCAATGTTGCAGTGACACTGCTTCATGAAGCTGCAGGGCAGATGGCACCACACAGATTGTCTCCATTGTGGTATCTGCCTGCCTGGCATCCACAGCGAATAAACAATGATAACTTGCTTCCTCCGAGAGGTACACCATCCGCCAGTGCCCGGGACTCCCCCCCCCCGCCCCCGAGGACCCCCGGTACCCAATGAGGAAGACACCCCACCTGCCCCAGCATCACACCCTCTCTCTGAACCAGGCACCAGCTCAGAAACTCACATGTCGGAGGGCATTAGGTTGTTGGCTCCGAGAGTAGTGAGCAGTGGTGAGGAAACATCACACTTGAGTGAAGAGCTGGCAGAGGGGTCCCAGGGCACCGACAGTGGGGGCACTGCAGGAGACCAGGGCCGTGTGGAGTCTGAGCCAGATGATACACCTCTGGAGTCGTCCCTCAGGCAGCAGATGCTGGATATCCAGCGGGCTGGGCAGGGATGTAATGTCCTATGTTAGGGGTTGTGGGTTTTAACATGTGGATTCAAAGTAACAACAGCAGATTTATTCTAGGAGATGTTCTCTGCACAGAATACAAACTGAAATAAAACAGCAGCTTCTGCAAACATCCTAATAATATCACCATCAAATCATGTGATTAGCTCTTAAAGCAACCTGCAACCCTTTTCAATATGTAACATCCCTCCCCCTTTACTTCTGTGGCATGCCAACAAACTGCTATGATGTTATACATAAGATCAATAATACTCTCGGCACAGTACCATGCATCATTAATCATCATCATACACAGTCAATACGAAAGTTGATCAGGAGAGTGTTTATTCCTCTTTGGTTATATACAGTGTTCTGGAATTTGGTCGTCCTTGACCCTAGAAGTATGATTTGCAATTTCAGTAAGACACTTCTTCTCTTGGAACTAATTCTGCATCATTCTCACTCGGTATAGTAGCATAAGATTATGAAGGGAATAGATTCATCAGGGAATTCAGATTCAATTAAGTTTTTCATTGCAGCATTCGCAACACTAGGAACTAGTGTTGTGAATCACAAGGAGTTGGATTGTAGGTGCAGCAGGTAATTAAGAAGGCAAATGGAATTTTGTCCTTCATTGCTAGAGGGATGGAGTTTAAAAACAGCGAGATTATGGGTGTGTGGGGTTGGGTGTGTGGGGTTGGGTGTGTGGGGTTGGGTGTGTGGGGTTGTGTTGGGTGTGGGGTTGGGGTTGGGTGTGTGGGGTTGGGTGGGGTTGGGTGTGGGTGGGGTTGGGTGTGGGTGGGGTTGTGTGTGGGTGGGGTTGGGTGTGGGTGGGGTTGGGTGTGGGTGGGGTTGGGGGTGTGGGGTTGGGTTGGGGGTGTGGGGTTGGGTGTGTGGGGTTGGGTGTGGGTGGGGTTGGGGGTGTGGGGTTGGGTTGGGTGTGGGTGGGGTTGGGGTTGGGTGTGGGTGGGGGTGGGGTTGGGGGTGTGGGGTTGGGTGTGGGTGGGGTTGGGTGTGGGTGGGTGTGGGGTTGGGGGTGTGGGGTTGGGTGTGGGTGGGGTTGGGGGTGTGGGGTTGTGTTGGGTGTGGGTGGGGTTGGGTGTGGGTGGGGTTGGGTGTGTGGGGCTGGGTGTGTGGGGCTGGGTGTGTGGGGCTGGGTGTGGGTGGGGTTGGGTGTGGGTGGGGTTGGGTGTGGGTGGGGTTGGGGGTGTGGGGTTGGGTTGGGTGTGGGTGGGGTTGGGTGTGGGCGGGGTTGGGGGTGTGGGCGGGGTTGGGGGGGTGGGGGGGTGGGGTTGGGTGTGGGTGGGGTGGTGTTGGGGGGGTGGGGTTGGGTGTGGGTGGGGTTGGGGGTGTGGGGTTGGGGGTGGGTGGGGTTGGGGGTGTGGGGTTGGGGGTGGGTGGGGTTGGGGGTGTGGGGTTGGGGGTGTGGGGTTGGGGGTGTGGGGTGGGGGGTGGGTGGGGGTGGGGTTGGGGGTGGGTGGGGTTGGGGGTGTGGGTTTGGGTGGGGTTGGGGGTTTGGGGGTGTGGGGTTGGGGGTGGGGTTGGGTGTGGGTGGGGTTGGGGGTGTGGGGTTGGGGGTGGGTGGGGTTGGGGGTGTGGGGTTGGGTGGGGTTGGGGGTGTGGGGTTGGGTGGGGTTGGGGGTTTGGGGGTGTGGGGTTGGGGGTGGGGGTGGGGTTGGGTGTGGGTGGGGGTGGGGTTGGGAGGTTGGGGGTGGGTGGGGTTGGGGGTGTGGGGTTGGGGGTGTGGGGTGGGGGGTGGGGTTGGGGGTGGGTGGGGTTGGGGGTGTGGGGTTGGGTGGGGTTGGGGGTTTGGGGGTGTGGGGTTGGGGGTGGGGTTGGGTGTGTGGAGTTGGGTGTGGGTGGGGGTGGAGTTGGGAGGTTGGGGGTGGGTGGGGTTGGGGGTGTGGGGTTGGGGCTGGGCTGTCTATAGGTGCCTATAAGCGTATGGCATTGCATGGTGCAGGCGTTTTGGATTGGGCTCTCATGTAATAACATCTTGCCATTGGTTGAAAAAGGCTGTGAAGCTTTGGATTCTTAGCTGAGGGTTTGCATGTTCGGTGCATCACTGCCCTGACTGCACGTTGCTGTCGCCTGCTTCATCATCCTCACCCCAGCTTCTTCCTCTGACCCAGCACCGGAGCCATCTTCCCGGGTCTGTGGAGGTGCCGCACTTTCCTCGGCCTCCACGGCCCACCCCTTGCCAAAGGCAGATTGTGCACGCACAAGTATGAGGTCACGAACCCACCAACACAAGAACTGCTTCTTTCCGGCCGCCATCAGACTTTTGAATGGATCTACCTCGTATTAAGTTGATCTTTCTTTACACCCTAGCTATAACTTTAACACGACATTCTGCACCCGTTTCCTTCTCAATGGACGGTATGCTTTGTCTGTATAGCGCGCAAGTACCAATACTTTTCACTATATACTAATACATCTGACAATAAATCAAGTCAAATCAAATCAGAATACACTATACCCATTAGACCAGATGAAGATCACCAAAGCCTTGCAAATGAAGGGTTACAATGGCACAATCTTCAGGGAAGCCTGCAAGGGAAGATGAGATCCTGAAATGCTTGAGTAGCTGAATAGCTGATAGGAAAGTAAGGGTGAACTGTGTGGTCGAACCTGCACTGACAGGGAAAGTGTTGCTGCTCCGGGGACCATTCATCCTGCCCTTGGATGAGGAAATGCCCAAAACGCAATTGGTGCCCATGTTCTGCCCAAACGACAAGCAGAAAATTGTTCAATAGATGTAAAATTCTGGTCAATGTTTCAGGTCTCTGATCTTTTGCCAGAAATGGAAACGGAACTGCTCTATCCCAGGTAATGCTCAGCTTCACAAATATTGTATGGTTTGATTTTGGAAACCTTTCTTGTTGGAAATTGTCACTGCCTGGCATTGTCTGCTATCACCTGCCACTTCCCAGCCCAATCTGAACATTGTTCACATCCTATAATCAGTTGTGTAGGTTTCCCGACTGCTGTGCGTCATCAACCTACCATTCAGGGTAACTGGAGGTCACCCAGAGTGTGCACCCAACTACTGAGGTAACTAAGGACTCAGTAATCAGCGGTTTATGAAGGGTCTCCATCACCTTCTCAAGGGAAAGAGAAACAGGCAGTAAATGCTGACCTCAGCAGCAATAGCCACATCCCAAAATTGAGTACATTTTTTAAAAATTAAAAGACCTTTTAACCATTGTAGCTGTGAGGTGGGGGAACCTGAGAACTGCCCCTCATTATAAACATACCTGAAGTTTGGATGCTCCCCCAGCACGGAGGGCAGAGATGATTTCTTTGACACGCTCTGGTTCCTTGATACGGACTGTGCATTTTTCTAATTCTGGTACCTGCAGGAAAATGAAACCAGTTATCTGGCGAATATTAAATCAAACACTCTGATAAAGACAGAAAAAGCATTGCTTTATAAACAGAGAGGTGGCGTGGGGGGGAGGGGGGGGGGGATAAACCCAAGGACAGAGTTTACTATTTTTTATTATATTAAATACTGCTCTAGATTCTGATGGCTTAGGGTTGCAAGTGGCATCAGGAATACATGATTCTGTTATCATTCTTGTGCATCTCAGAGAGGATTGTTCATGAATTGGGTGTGGATGGAGCAGAATTTGTAAGGAGCATCCAGGAGGGCTTCCTGAAACAGTATGTAGATAGTCCGACTAAGGAAGCGGCCATACTGGATCTGGTATTGGGGAATGAGCCCAGCCAAGTAGTCGATGTTTCAGTAGGGGAGCAGTTCGGGAACAGTGACCACAATTCAATAAGCTTTAAGGTACTGATGGATAAAGATAAGTGTAGTCCTCAAGTTAAGGTGCTAAATTGGGGGAAGGCTAACTACAACAATATTAGGCAGGAACTGAAGAATGTAGATTGGGGACAAATCAATATCTGGCATGTGGGAGGCTTCCAAGTGTAAGTTGATAGGGATTCAGGACCGGCACATTCCTGTAAGGATGAAGGATAAGTATGGTAAGTTTTGGGAACCTTGGATAGTGAGAGATATTGTGAGCCTAGTCAAAGAGAAAAAGGAAGCATTTGTCAAAGCTAGGAGGCTGGGAACACACAAAGCAAGTGTGGAATACAAGGAAAGTAGATAGAAACTTAAGCAAGGCGCAAGAAGGGCTAAAAGGGGTCATGAAAAAGCATTGGCCAACAGGATTAAGGAAAATCCCAAGGCTTTTTATACATATATAAAGAGCAAGAGGGTAGCCAGGGAGAGGGTTGGCCCACTCAAGGACAGGGGAGGGAATCTATGTGTGGAGCCAAAGGAAATGGGTGAGGTATTAAATGAGTACTTTGTGTCAGTATTCACCAAAGAGAAGGACTTGGTGGATGATGAGTCTGGGAAAGAATGTGTAGATAGTTTGAGTCATGTTGAGATCAAAAAGGAGGTATTGAGGTTCTTGAGAAACATTAAAGTAGACAAGTCCCCAGGGCCTGATGGGATATACCCCAGAATACTGAGAGAGGCAAGGGAGGAAATTGCTGGGGCCTTGAGAGAAATCTTTGTATCCTCACTGGCTACAGGGAAGGAGCAGCGCTCCGAAAGCTAGTGGCTTTTGCTACCAAATAAACCTGTTGGACTTTAACCTGGTGTTGTGAGACTTCTTACTGTGAGTACAGTGGAGGTCCCAGAGGATTGGAGAATAGCCAATGTTGTTTTTTTGTTTAAGAAGGGTAGCAAGAATAATCCAGGTAATTACAGGCCGGTGAGCTTTACATCAGTGGTCGGGAAATTATTGGAGAGGATTCTTCGAGACAGGCTTTATTCCCACTTGGAAATAAGTGAACGTATTAGCGAGAGGCAACATGGTTTTGAGAAGAGGAGGTCGTGTCTCACAAACGTGAATGAGTTTTTCGTGGAAGTGACGAAGATGATTGATGAGGGTAGGGCAGTAGATGTTGTCTACATGAACTTCAGTAAGGCCTTTGACAAGGTCCCTCATGGCAGACTGGTGCAGAAGGTGAAGTCGCATGGGATCAGAGGTGAGCTGGCAAGGTGGATACAAAACTGGCTCGGTCAAAGAAGACAGAGGGTAGCAGTGGAAGGGTGCGTTTCTGAATGGAGGGCTGTGACAAGTGGTGTTCCTCAGGGATCAGAGCTGGGACCTTTGCTGTTTGTAATATATATAAATGATTTGGAGGAAAATGTAACTGGATTGATTAGTAAGTTTGCGGACGACACAAAGGTTGGTGGATTTGCGGATAGCGATGAGGACCATCAGAGGATACAGCAGGATATAGATCAGTTGAAGACTTGGGCGGAGAGATGGCAGATGGAGTTTAATGTGAGTTAAAGCATTTTGGAAGGTCTAATACAGATAGGAAATATACAGTAAATGGCAGAACCCTTAAGAGTATTGATAGGCAAAAGGATCTGGGTGTACAGGTACACAGGTCACTGAAAGTGGCAATGCAGGTGGAGAAGGTAGTCAAGAAGGCATACGGCATGCTTGCCTTCATCA